>NW_027116980.1:0-65946 GCF_024137725.1 Prorops nasuta | reverse complement strand
ACAAGTGAGTTACCCTAGTCCCATAGAGGTACTCCCTGACCCCAAATGAGTCACCGTAGCACCTTCATAAGTTCTCCCTGACCCCAAGTGTGTAACCTTAGTCTCATAAATGTACTCCCTGACCCCAAGTGAGTTATCCTAGTCCCATCGAAGTACTCCCTGACCCTAAGTGAGTAAACCTAGCCCCTATATAAGTACTCCCTGACCCCAAGTGAGTTATCCTAGCCCCTTTATATGTACTCCATGACCCCAAGTGAGTTATCCTAACCCCTTTATATGTACTCTCTGACCGCAAGTGAGTTATCCTAGCCCCTTTATATGTACTTCCCTGACCCCAATTGAGTTATCCTAGCCCCTTTATATGTACTCCCTGACCCTAAGTGAGTAAACCTAGCCCCTATATAAGTACTCCCTGACCCCAAGTGAGTTATCCTAGCCCCTTTATATGTACTCCATGACCCCAAGTGAGTTATCCTAACCCCTTTATATGTACACTCTGACCGCAAGTGAGTTACCCTAGCCCCTTTATAATTACTCCCTGACCCCAAATGTGTTACCTTAGTCCCATAAATGTACTCCCTGACCCCAAGTGAGTTAACCTAGCCCCTATATAAGTACTCCCTGACCCCAAGTTTGTTATCCTAGCCCTTTTATATGTACTCTCTGACCGCAAGTGAGTTATCCTAGCCTCTTCATATGTACTCCCTGACCCCAAGTATGTTACCCTAGTGTTATATTAGTACTCCCTGGCCCCAAGTGAGTTACCATAGCCCCTTTAAAAGTACTCCCTGACACAAAGTGAGTTATCCTAGCCCCTTTATATGTACTCCCTGACCCCAAGTGAGTTATCCTAGCCCCTTTATAAGTACTCCCTGATCCCATGTGTATTACCCTAGTGTCATATTAGTACTCCCTGGCCCCAAATAAGTTACCATAGCCCCTTTATAAGTACTCCCTGACCCCAATTGAGTTATCCTAGCCCCTTTATATGTACTCTCTGACCGCAAGTGAGTTACACTAGCCCCTTTATATGTACTCTCTGACCGCAAGTGAGTTATCCTAGCCCCTTTATATGTACTCCCTGACCCCAATTGAGTTATCCTAGCCCCTTTATATGTACTCTCTGACCGCAAGTGAGTTACACTAGCCCCTTTATATGTACTCTCTGACCCCAAGTGAGTTATCCTAGCCCCTTTATATGTACTCCATGACCCCAAGTGAGTTATCCTAACCCCTTTATATGTACACTCTGACCGCAAGTGAGTTACCCTAGCCCCTTTATAATTACTCCCTGACCCCAAATGTGTTACCTTAGTCCCATAAATGTACTCCCTGACCCCAAGTGAGTTAACCTAGCCCCTATATAAGTACTCCCTGACCCCAAGTTTGTTACCCTAGTTTCATATATGTATTCCCTGAACACAAGTGTGTTACCCTAGTTTCATATATGTATTCCCTGAACACAAGTGAGTTACCCTAGTCCCATAGAGGTACTCCCTGACCCCAAATGAGTCACCGTAGCACCTTTATAAGTTCTCCCTGACCCCAAGTGTGTAACCTTAGTCTCATAAATTTACTCCCTGACCCCAAGTGAGTTATCCTAGTCCCATCGAAGTACTCCCTGACCCTAAGTGAGTAAACCTAGCCCCTATATAAGTACTCCCTGACCCCAGGTGAGTTATCCTAGCCCCTTTATATGTACTCCATGACCCCAAGTGAGGTATCCTAGCCCCTTTATATGTACTCCCTGACCTCATGTGAGTTATCCTAGCCCCTTTATATGTACTCTCTGACCGCAAGTGAGTTATCCTAGCCCCTTTATAAGTACTCCCTGATCCCATGTGTGTTACCCTAGTGTCATATTAGTACTGCCTGGCCCCAAATAAGTTACCATAGCCACTTTATAAGTACTCCCCTGACCCCAATTGAGTTATCCTAGCCCCTTTATATGTACTTTCTGACCGCAAGTGAGTTACCCTAGCCCCTTTAGATGTACTCTCTGACCGCAAGTGAGTTATCCTAGCCCCTTAATATGTACTCCCTGACCCCAAGTGTGTTACCCTAGTTTCATATTAGTACACCCTGGCCGGAAGTGAGTTACCATAGCCCCTTTATAAGTACTCCCTGACCGCAAGTGAGTTATCCTAGCCCCTTTATATGTACTCCCTGACCCCAAGTGAGTTATCCTAGACCCTTTATATGTACTCTCTGACCGCAAGTGAGTTACCCTAGTCCCATATATGTACTTCCTGACCCCAAGTGAGTTACTATAGCCCCTTTATAAGTACTCCCTGACCCCAAGTGAGTTATCCTAGCCCCTTTATAAGTACTCCCTGACCCCAAGTGAGTTATCCTAGACCCTTTATATGCACTCTCTGACCGCAAGTGAGTTATCCTAGCCCCTTTATAAGTACTCCCTGACCCCAAGTGTGTTACCCTAGTTTCATATATGTATTCCCTGAACACAAGTGAGTTACCCTAGTCCCATAGAGGTACTCCCTGACCCCAAATGAGTCACCGTAGCACCTTTATAAGTTCTCCCTGACCCCAAGTGTGTAACCTTAGTCTCATAAATGTACTCCCTGACCCCAAGTGAGTTATCCTAGTCCCATCGAAGTACTCCCTGACCCTAAGTGAGTAAACCTAGCCCCTATATAAGTACTCCCTGACCCCAGGTGAGTTATCCTAGCCCCTTTATATGTACTCCATGACCCCAAGTGAGTTATCCTAGCACCTTTATATGTACACTCTGACCGCAAGTGAGTTACCCTAGCCCCTTTATAAGTACTCCCTGACCCCAAATGTGTTACCTTAGTCCCATAAATGTACTCCCTGACCCAAGTGAGTTAACCTATCCCCTATATAAGTACTCCCTGACCCCAAGTTTGTTATCCTAGCCCCTTTATATGTACTCTCTGACCGCAAGTGAGTTATCCTAGCCTCTTCATATGTACTCCCTGACCCCAAGTATGTTACCCTAGTGTCATATTAGTACTCCCTGGCCCCAAGTGAGTTACCATAGCCCCTTAATAAGTACTCCCTGACACCAAGTGAGTTATCCTAGCCCCTTTATATGTACTCCCTGACCCCAAGTGAGTTATCCTAGCCCCTTTATATGTACTCTCTGACCGCAAGTGAGTCATCCTAGCCCCTTTATAAGTACTCCCTGATCCCATGTGTGTTACCCTAGTGTCATATTAGTACTCCCTGGCCCCAAATAAGTTACCATAGCCCCTTTATAAGTACTCCCTAACCCCAATTGAGTTATCCTAGCCCCTTTATATGTACTCTCTGACCGCAAGTGAGTTATCCTAGCCCCTTTATATGTACTCCCTGACCCCAAATGAGTTATCCTAGCCCCTTTATATGTACTCCATGACCCCCAAGTGAGTTATCCTAGCCCCTTTATATGTACTCCCTGACCCAAAGTGAGTTATCCTAGACCCTTTATATGTACTCTCTGACCGCAAGTGAGTTATCCTAGCCCCTTTATAAGTACTCCCTGACCCCAAGTGTGTTACCCTAGTATCATATATGTATTCCCTGAACACAAGTGAGATACCTTAGTCCCATAAATGTACTCCCTGACCCCAAGTGAGTTATCCTAGCCCCTTTATATGTACTCTCTGACCGCAAGTGAGTTACCCTAGCCCCTTTATATGTACTCTCTGACCGCAAGTGAGGTATCCTAGCCCCTTTATATGTACTCCCTGACCTCAAGTGAGTTATCCTAGCCCCTTTATATGTACTCTCTGATCGCAAGTGAGTTATCCTAGCCCCTTTATAAGTACTCCCTGACCCCAAGTGTGTAACCTTAGTCTCATAAATGTACTCCCTGACCCAAGTGAGTTATCCTAGTCCCATCGAAGTACTCCCTGACCCTAAGTGAGTAAACCTAGCCCCTATATAAGTACTCCCTGACCCCAGGTGAGTTATCCTAGCCCCTTTATATGTACTCCATGACCCCAAGTGAGGTATCCTAGCCCCTTTATATGTACTCCCTGACCTCAAGTGAGTTATCCTAGCCCCTTTATATGTACTCTCTGACCGCAAGTGAGTTATCCTAGCCCCTTTATAAGTACTCCCTGATCCCATGTGTGTTACCCTAGTGTCATATTAGTACTGCCTGGCCCCAAATAAGTTACCATAGCCACTTTATAAGTACTCCCTGACCCCAATTGAGTTATCCTAGCCCCTTTATATGTACTTTCTGACCGCAAGTGAGTTACCCTAGCCCCTTTAGATGTACTCTCTGACCGCAAGTGAGTTATCCTAGCCCCTTAATATGTACTCCCTGACCCCAAGTGTGTTACCCTAGTTTCATATTAGTACACCCTGGCCCGAAGTGAGTTACCATAGCCCCTTTATAAGTACTCCCTGACCGCAAGTGAGTTATCCTAGCCCCTTTATATGTACTCCCTGACCCCAAGTGAGTTATCCTAGACCCTTTATATGTACTCTCTGACCGCAAGTGAGTTACCCTAGTCCCATATATGTACTTCCTGACCCCAAGTGAGTTACTATAGCCCCTTTATAAGTACTCCCTGACCCCAAGTGAGTTATCCTAGCCCCTTTATAAGTACTACCCTGACCCCAAGTGAGTTATCCTAGACCCTTTATATGTACTCTCTGACCGCAAGTGAGTTATCCTAGCCCCTTTATAAGTACTCCCTGACCCCAAGTGTGTTACCCTAGTTTCATATATGTATTCCCTGAACACAAGTGAGTTACCCTAGTCCCATAGAGGTACTCCCTGACCCCAAATGAGTCACCGTAGCACCTTCATAAGTTCTCCCTGACCCCAAGTGTGTAACCTTAGTCTCATAAATGTACTCCCTGACCCCAAGTGAGTTATCCTAGTCCCATCGAAGTACTCCCTGACCCTAAGTGAGTAAACCTAGCCCCTATATAAGTACTCCCTGACCCCAAGTGAGTTATCCTAGCCCCTTTATATGTACTCCATGACCCCAAGTGAGTTATCCTAAACCCCTTTATATGTACTCTCTGACCGCAAGTGAGTTATCCTAGCCCCTTTATATGTACTCCCTGACCCCAATTGAGTTATCCTAGCCCCTTTATATGTACTCCCTGACCCTAAGTGAGTAAACCTAGCCCCTATATAAGTACTCCCTGACCCCAAGTGAGTTATCCTAGCCCCTTTATATGTACTCCATGACCCCAAGTGAGTTATCCTAACCCCTTTATATGTACACTCTGACCGCAAGTGAGTTACCCTAGCCCCTTTATAATTACTCCCTGACCCCAAATGTGTTACCTTAGTCCCATAAATGTACTCCCTGACCCCAAGTGAGTTAACCTAGCCCCTATATAAGTACTCCCTGACCCCAAGTTTGTTATCCTAGCCCTTTTATATGTACTCTCTGACCGCAAGTGAGTTATCCTAGCCTCTTCATATGTACTCCCTGACCCCAAGTATGTTACCCTAGTGTTATATTAGTACTCCCTGGCCCCAAGTGAGTTACCATAGCCCCTTTAAAAGTACTCCCTGACACAAAGTGAGTTATCCTAGCCCCTTTATATGTACTCCCTGACCCCAAGTGAGTTATCCTAGCCCCTTTATAAGTACTCCCTGATCCCATGTGTATTACCCTAGTGTCATATTAGTACTCCCTGGCCCCAAATAAGTTACCATAGCCCCTTTATAAGTACTCCCCTGACCCCAATTGAGTTATCCTAGCCCCTTTATATGTACTCTCTGACCGCAAGTGAGTTACACTAGCCCCTTTATATGTACTCTCTGACCGCAAGTGAGTTATCCTAGCCCCTTTATATGTACTCCTGACCCCAATTGAGTTATCCTAGCCCCTTTATATGTACTCTCTGACCGCAAGTGAGTTACACTAGCCCCTTTATATGTACTCTCTGACCCCAAGTGAGTTATCCTAGCCCCTTTATATGTACTCCATGACCCCAAGTGAGTTATCCTAACCCCTTTATATGTACACTCTGACCGCAAGTGAGTTACCCTAGCCCCTTTATAATTACTCCCTGACCCCAAATGTGTTACCTTAGTCCCATAAATGTACTCCCTGACCCCAAGTTTGTTATCCTAGCCCTTTTATAAGTACTCCACCCTGACCCCCAAGTGTGTTACCCTAGTTTCATATATGTATTCCCTGAACACAAGTGAGTTACCCCTAGTCCCATAGAGGTACTCCCTGACCCCAAATGAGTCACCGTAGCACCTTTATAAGTTCTCCCTGACCCCAAGTGTGTAACCTTAGTCTCATAAATGTACTCCCTGACCCCAAGTGAGTTATCCTAGTCCCATCGAAGTACTCCCTGACCCTAAGTGAGTAAACCTAGCCCCTATATAAGTACTCCCTGACCCCAGGTGAGTTATCCTAGCCCCTTTATATGTACTCCATGACCCCAAGTGAGGTATCCTAGCCCCTTTATATGTACTCCCTGACCTCATGTGAGTTATCCTAGCCCCTTTATATGTACTCTCTGACCGCAAGTGAGTTATCCTAGCCCCTTTATAAGTACTCCCTGATCCCATGTGTGTTACCCTAGTGTCATATTAGTACTGCCTGGCCCCAAATAAGTTACCATAGCCACTTTATAAGTACTCCCTGACCCCAATTGAGTTATCCTAGCCCCTTTATATGTACTTTCTGACCGCAAGTGAGTACCCTAGCCCCTTTAGATGTACTCTCTGACCGCAAGTGAGTTATCCTAGCCCCTTAATATGTACTCCCTGACCCCAAGTGTGTTACCCTAGTTTCATATTAGTACACCCTGGCCCGAAGTGAGTTACCATAGCCCCTTTATAAGTACTCCCTGACCGCAAGTGAGTTATCCTAGCCCCTTTATATGTACTCCCTGACCCCAAGTGAGTTATCCTAGACCCTTTATATGTACTCTCTGACCGCAAGTGAGTTACCCTAGTCCCATATATGTACTTCCTGACCCCAAGTGAGTTACTATAGCCCCTTTATAAGTACTCCCTGACCCCAAGTGAGTTATCCTAGCCCCTTTATAAGTACTCCCTGACCCCAAGTGAGTTATCCTAGACCCTTTATATGCACTCTCTGACCGCAAGTGAGTTATCCTAGCCCCTTTATAAGTACTCCCTGACCCCAAGTGTGTTACCCTAGTTTCATATATGTATTCCCTGAACACAAGTGAGTTACCCTAGTCCCATAGAGGTACTCCCTGACCCCAAATGAGTCACCGTAGCACCTTTATAAGTTCTCCCTGACCCCAAGTGTGTAACCTTAGTCTCATAAATGTACTCCCTGACCCCAAGTGAGTTATCCTAGTCCCATCGAAGTACTCCCTGACCCTAAGTGAGTAAACCTAGCCCCTATATAAGTACTCCCTGACCCCAGGTGAGTTATCCTAGCCCCTTTATATGTACTCATGACCCCAAGTGAGTTATCCTAGCACCTTTATATGTACACTCTGACCGCAAGTGAGTTACCCTAGCCCCTTTATAAGTACTCCCTGACCCCAAATGTGTTACCTTAGTCCCATAAATGTACTCCCTGACCCAAGTGAGTTAACCTATCCCCTATATAAGTACTCCTGACCCCAAGTTTGTTATCCTAGCCCCTTTATATGTACTCTCTGACCGCAAGTGAGTTATCCTAGCCTCTTCATATGTACTCCCTGACCCCAAGTATGTTACCCTAGTGTCATATTAGTACTCCCTGGCCCAAGTGAGTTACCATAGCCCCTTAATAAGTACTCCCTGACACCAAGTGAGTTATCCTAGCCCCTTTATATGTACTCCCTGACCCCAAGTGAGTTATCCTAGCCCCTTTATATGTACTCTCTGACCGCAAGTGAGTCATCCTAGCCCCTTTATAAGTACTCCCTGATCCCATGTGTGTTACCCTAGTGTCATATTAGTACTCCCTGGCCCCAAATAAGTTACCATAGCCCCTTTATAAGTACTCCCTAACCCCAATTGAGTTATCCTAGCCCCTTTATATGTACTCTCTGACCGCAAGTGAGTTATCCTAGCCCCTTTATATGTACTCCCTGACCCCAAATGAGTTATCCTAGCCCCTTTATATGTACTCCATGACCCCAAGTGAGTTATCCTAGCCCCTTTATATGTACTCCCTGACCCAAAGTGAGTTATCCTAGACCCTTTATATGTACTCTCTGACCGCAAGTGAGTTATCCTAGCCCCTTTATAAGTACTCCCTGACCCCAAGTGTGTTACCCTAGTATCATATATGTATTCCCTGAACACAAGTGAGATACCTTAGTCCCATAAATGTACTCCCTGACCCCAAGTGAGTTATCCTAGCCCCTTTATATGTACTCTCTGACCGCAAGTGAGTTACCCTAGCCCCTTTATATGTACTCTCTGACCGCAAGTGAGGTATCCTAGCCCCTTTATATGTACTCCCTGACCTCAAGTGAGTTATCCTAGCCCCTTTATATGTACTCTCTGATCGCAAGTGAGTTATCCTAGCCCCTTTATAAGTACTCCCTGACGCCAAGTGTGTTACCCTAGTGTCATATTAGTACTCCTGGCCCCAAGTAAGTTATCCTAGCCCCTTTATAAGTACTCCCTGATCCCATGTGTGTTACCCTAGTGTCATATTAGTACTCCCTGGCCCCAAATAAGTTACCATAGCCCCTTTATAAGTACTCCCTAACCCCAATTGAGTTATCCTAGCCCCTTTATATGTACTCTCTGACCACAAGTGAGTTACCCTAGCCCCTTTATATGTACTCTCTGACCGCAAGTGAGTTATCCTAGCCCCTTTATATGTACTCCCTGACCCCAAGTGAGTTATCCTATCCCCTTTATATGTACTCCCTGACCCCAAGTGAGTTATCCTATCCCCTTTATATGTACTCCCTGACCCCAAGTGAGTTATCCTAGACCCTTTATATGTACTCTCTGACCGCAAGTGAGTTATCCTAGCCCCTTTATAAGTACTCCCTGACCCCAAGTGTGTTACCCTAGTATCATATATGTATTCCCTGAACACAAGTGAGATACCTTAGTCCCATAAATGTAATCCCTGACCCCAAGTGAGTTATCCTAGCCCCTTTATATGTACTCTCTGACCGCAAGTGAGTTACCCTAGCCCCTTTATATGTACTCTCTGACCGCAAGTGAGGTATCCTAGCCCCTTTATATGTACTCCCTGACCTCAACTGAGTTATCCTAGCCCCTTTATATGTACTCTCTGACCGCAAGTGAGTTACCTAGCCCCTTAATATGTACTCTCTGACCGCAAGTGAGTTATCCTAGCCCCTTTATATGTACTCCCCTGACCCCAAGTGAGTTATCCTAGCCCCTTTATATGTACTCCCTGACCCCAAGGGAGTTATCCTAGCCCCTTTATATGTACTCCCTAACCCCAAGTGAGTTATCCTAGCCCCTTTATATGTACTCTCTGACCGCAAGTGAGGTATCCTAGCCCCTTTATATGTACTCCCTGACCTCAAGTGAGTTATCCTAGCCCCTTTATATGTACTCTCTGACCGCAAGTGAGTTACCTAGCCCCTTAATATGTACTCTCTGACCGCAAGTGAGTTATCCTAGCCCCTTTATATGTACTCCCTGACCCCAAGTGAGTTATCCTAGCCCCTTTATATGTACTCCCTGACCCCAAGGGAGTTATCCTAGCCCCTTATATGTACTCCCTAACCCCAAGTGAGTTATCCTAGCCCCTTTATATGTACTCTCTGACCGCAAGTGAGTTATCCTAGCCCCTTTATAAGTACTCCCTGATCCCATGTGTGTTACTCTAGTGTCATATTAGTACTACCTGGCCCCAAATAAGTTACCATAGCCACTTTATAAGTACTCCCTGACCCCAATTGAGTTATCCTAGCCCCTTTATATGTACTTTCTGACCGCAAGTGAGTTACCCTAGCCCCTTTAGATGTACTCTCTGACCGCAAGTGAGTTATCCTAGCCCCTTAATATGTACTCCCTGACCCCAAGTGTGTTACCCTAGTTTCATATTAGTACACCCTGGCCAGAAGTGAGTTACCATAGCCCCTTTATAAGTACTCCCTGACCCCAAGTGAGTTATCCTAGACCCTTTATATGTACTCTCTGACCGCAAGTGAGTTACCCTAGTCCCATATATGTACTTCCTGACCCCAAGTGAGTTACTATAGCCCCTTTATAAGTACTCCCTGACCCCAAGTGAGTTATCCTAGCCCCTTTATAAGTACTCCCTGACCCCAAGTGAGTTATCCTAGACCATTTATATGTACTCTCTGACCGCAAGTGAGTTATCCTAGCCCCTTTATAAGTACTCCCTGACCCCAAGTGTGTAACCTTAGTCTCATAAATGTACTCCCTGACCCCAAGTGAGTTATCCTAGTCCCATCGAAGTACTCCCTGACCCTAAGTGAGTAAACCTAGCCCCTATATAAGTACTCCCTGACCCCAGGTGAGTTATCCTAGCCCCTTTATATGTACTCCATGACCCCAAGTGAGGTATCCTAGCCCCTTTATATGTACTCCCTGACCTCAAGTGAGTTATCCTAGCCCCTTTATATGTACTCTCTGACCGCAAGTGAGTTATCCTAGCCCCTTTATAAGTACTCCCTGATCCCATGTGTGTTACCCTAGTGTCATATTAGTACTGCCTGGCCCCAAATAAGTTACCATAGCCACTTTATAAGTACTCCCTGACCCCAATTGAGTTATCCTAGCCCCTTTATATGTACTTTCTGACCGCAAGTGAGTTACCCTAGCCCCTTTAGATGTACTCTCTGACCGCAAGTGAGTTATCCTAGCCCCTTAATATGTACTCCCTGACCCCAAGTGTGTTACCCTAGTTTCATATTAGTACACCCTGGCCCGAAGTGAGTTACCATAGCCCCTTTATAAGTACTCCCTGACCGCAAGTGAGTTATCCTAGCCCCTTTATATGTACTCCCCTGACCCCAAGTGAGTTATCCTAGACCCTTTATATGTACTCTCTGACCGCAAGTGAGTTACCCTAGTCCCATATATGTACTTCCTGACCCCAAGTGAGTTACTATAGCCCCTTTATAAGTACTCCCTGACCCCAAGTGAGTTATCCTAGCCCCTTTTTTAAGTACTCCCTGACCCCAAGTGAGTTATCCTAGACCCTTTATATGTACTCTCTGACCGCAAGTGAGTTATCCTAGCCCCTTTATAAGTACTCCCTGACCCCAAGTGTGTTACCCTAGTTTCATATATGTATTCCCTGAACACAAGTGAGTTACCCTAGTCCCATAGAGGTACTCCCTGACCCCAAATGAGTCACCGTAGCACCTTCATAAGTTCTCCCTGACCCCAAGTGTGTAACCTTAGTCTCATAAATGTACTCCCTGACCCCAAGTGAGTTATCCTAGTCCCATCGAAGTACTCCCTGACCCTAAGTGAGTAAACCTAGCCCCTATATAAGTACTCCCTGACCCCAAGTGAGTTATCCTAGCCCCTTTATATGTACTCCATGACCCCAAGTGAGTTATCCTAACCCCTTTATATGTACACTCTGACCGCAAGTGAGTTACCCTAGCCCCTTTATAATTACTCCCTGACCCCAAATGTGTTACCTTAGTCCCATAAATGTACTCCCTGACCCCAAGTGAGTTAACCTAGCCCCTATATAAGTACTCCCTGACCCCAAGTTTGTTATCCTAGCCCTTTTATATGTACTCTCTGACCGCAAGTGAGTTATCCTAGCCTCTTCATATGTACTCCCTGACCCCAAGTATGTTACCCTAGTGTTATATTAGTACTCCCTGGCCCCAAGTGAGTTACCATAGCCCCTTTAAAAGTACTCCCTGACACAAAGTGAGTTATCCTAGCCCCTTTATATGTACTCCCTGACCCCAAGTGAGTTATCCTAGCCCCTTTATAAGTACTCCCTGATCCCATGTGTATTACCCTAGTGTCATATTAGTACTCCCTGGCCCCAAATAAGTTACCATAGCCCCTTTATAAGTACTCCCTGACCCCAATTGAGTTATCCTAGCCCCTTTATATGTACTCTCTGACCGCAAGTGAGTTACACTAGCCCCTTTATATGTACTCTCTGACCGCAAGTGAGTTATCCTAGCCCCTTAATATGTACTCCCTGACCCCAAGTGTGTTACCCTAGTTTCATATTAGTACACCCTGGCCAGAAGTTAGTTACCATAGCCCCTTTATAAGTACTCCCTGACCCCAAGTGAGTTATCCTAGCCCCTTTATATGTACTCCCTGACCCCAAGTGAGTTATCCTAGACCCTTTATATGTACTCTCTGACCGCAAGTGAGTTACCCTAGTCCCATATATGTACTTCCTGACCCCAAGTGAGTTACTATAGCCCCTTTATAAGTACTCCCTGACCCCAAGTGAGTTATCCTAGCCCCTTTATAAGTACTCCCTGACCCCAAGTGAGTTATCCTAGACCATTTATATGTACTCTCTGACCGCAAGTGAGTTATCCTAGCCCCTTTATAAGTACTCCCTGACCCCAAGTGTGTTACCCTAGTTTCATATATGTATTCCCTGAACACAAGTGAGTTACCCTAGTCCCATAGAGGTACTCCCTGACCCCAAATGAGTCACCGTAGCACCTTTATAAGTTCTCCCTGACCCCAAGTGTGTAACCTTAGTCTCATAAATGTACTCCCTGACCCCAAGTGAGTTATCCTAGTCCCATCGAAGTACTCCCTGACCCTAAGTGAGTAAACCTAGCCCCTATATAAGTACTCCCTGACCCCAGGTGAGTTATCCTAGCCCCTTTATATGTACTCCATGACCCCAAGTGAGGTATCCTAGCCCCTTTATATGTACTCCCTGACCTCATGTGAGTTATCCTAGCCCCTTTATATGTACTCTCTGACCGCAAGTGAGTTATCCTAGCCCCTTTATAAGTACTCCCTGATCCCATGTGTGTTACCCTAGTGTCATATTAGTACTGCCTGGCCCCAAATAAGTTACCATAGCCACTTTATAAGTACTCCCTGACCCCAATTGAGTTATCCTAGCCCCTTTATATGTACTTTCTGACCGCAAGTGAGTTACCCTAGCCCCTTTAGATGTACTCTCTGACCGCAAGTGAGTTATCCTAGCCCCTTAATATGTACTCCCTGACCCCAAGTGTGTTACCCTAGTTTCATATTAGTACACCCTGGCCCGAAGTGAGTTACCATAGCCCCTTTATAAGTACTCCCTGACCGCAAGTGAGTTATCCTAGCCCCTTTATATGTACTCCCTGACCCCAAGTGAGTTATCCTAGACCCTTTATATGTACTCTCTGACCGCAAGTGAGTTACCCTAGTCCCATATATGTACTTCCTGACCCCAAGTGAGTTACTATAGCCCCTTTATAAGTACTCCCTGACCCCAAGTGAGTTATCCTAGCCCCTTTATAAGTACTCCCTGACCCCAAGTGAGTTATCCTAGACCCTTTATATGCACTCTCTGACCGCAAGTGAGTTATCCTAGCCCCTTTATAAGTACTCCCTGACCCCAAGTGTGTTACCCTAGTTTCATATATGTATTCCCTGAACACAAGTGAGTTACCCTAGTCCCATAGAGGTACTCCCTGACCCCAAATGAGTCACCGTAGCACCTTTATAAGTTCTCCCTGACCCCAAGTGTGTAACCTTAGTCTCATAAATGTACTCCCTGACCCCAAGTGAGTTATCCTAGTCCCATCGAAGTACTCCTGACCCTAAGTGAGTAAACCTAGCCCCTATATAAGTACTCCCTGACCCCAGGTGAGTTATCCTAGCCCCTTTATATGTACTCCATGACCCCAAGTGAGTTATCCTAGCACCTTTATATGTACACTCTGACCGCAAGTGAGTTACCCTAGCCCCTTTATAAGTACTCCCTGACCCCAAATGTGTTACCTTAGTCCCATAAATGTACTCCCTGACCCCAAGTGAGTTAACCTATCCCCTATATAAGTACTCCCTGACCCCAAGTTTGTTATCCTAGCCCCTTTATATGTACTCTCTGACCGCAAGTGAGTTATCCTAGCCTCTTCATATGTACTCCCTGACCCCAAGTATGTTACCCTAGTGTCATATTAGTACTCCCTGGCCCCAAGTGAGTTACCATAGCCCCTTTATAAGTACTCCCTGACACCAAGTGAGTTATCCTAGCCCCTTTATATGTACTCCCTGACCCCAAGTGAGTTATCCTAGCCCCTTTATATGTACTCTCTGACCGCAAGTGAGTCATCCTAGCCCCTTTATAAGTACTCCCTGATCCCATGTGTGTTACCCTAGTGTCATATTAGTACTCCCTGGCCCCAAATAAGTTACCATAGCCCCTTTATAAGTACTCCCTAACCCCAATTGAGTTATCCTAGCCCCTTTATATGTACTCTCTGACCGCAAGTGAGTTATCCTAGCCCCTTTATATGTACTCCCTGACCCCAAGTGAGTTATCCTAGCCCCTTTATATGTACTCCATGACCCCAAGTGAGTTATCCTAGCCCCTTTATATGTACTCCCTGACCCAAAGTGAGTTATCCTAGACCCTTTATATGTACTCTCTGACCGCAAGTGAGTTATCCTAGCCCCTTTATAAGTACTCCCTGACCCCAAGTGTGTTACCCTAGTATCATATATGTATTCCCTGAACACAAGTGAGATACCTTAGTCCCATAAATGTACTCCCTGACCCCAAGTGAGTTATCCTAGCCCCTTTATATGTACTCTCTGACCGCAAGTGAGTTACCCTAGCCCCTTTATATGTACTCTCTGACCGCAAGTGAGGTATCCTAGCCCCTTTATATGTACTCCCTGACCTCAAGTGAGTTATCCTAGCCCCTTTATATGTACTCTCTGATCGCAAGTGAGTTATCCTAGCCCCTTTATAAGTACTCCCTGACGCCAAGTGTGTTACCCTAGTGTCATATTAGTACTCCCTGGCCCCAAGTAAGTTATCCTAGCCCCTTTATATGTACTCCCTGATCCCATGTGTGTTACCCTAGTGTCATATTAGTACTCCCTGGCCCCAATAAGTTACCATAGCCCCTTTATAAGTACTCCCTAACCCCAATTGAGTTATCCTAGCCCCTTTATATGTACTCTCTGACCACAAGTGAGTTACCCTAGCCCCTTTATATGTACTCTCTGACCGCAAGTGAGTTATCCTAGCCCCTTTATATGTACTTCCCTGACCCCAAGTGAGTTATCCTAGCCCCTTTATATGTACTCCCTGACCCCAAGTGAGTTATCCTAGCCCCTTTATATGTACTCTCTGACCGCAAGTGAGTCATCCTAGCCCCTTTATAAGTACTCCCTGATCCCATGTGTGTTACCCTAGTGTCATATTAGTACTCCCTGGCCCCAAATAAGTTACCATAGCCCCTTTATAAGTACTCCCTAACCCCAATTGAGTTATCCTAGCCCCTTTATATGTACTCTCTGACCGCAAGTGAGTTATCCTAGCCCCTTTATATGTACTCCCTGACCCCAAGTGAGTTATCCTAGCCCCTTTATATGTACTCCATGACCCCAAGTGAGTTATCCTAGCCCCTTTATATGTACTCCCTGACCCAAAGTGAGTTATCCTAGACCCTTTATATGTACTCTCTGACCGCAAGTGAGTTATCCTAGCCCCTTTATAAGTACTCCCTGACCCCAAGTGTGTTACCCTAGTATCATATATGTATTCCCTGAACACAAGTGAGATACCTTAGTCCCATAAATGTACTCCCTGACCCCAAGTGAGTTATCCTAGCCCCTTTATATGTACTCTCTGACCGCAAGTGAGTTACCCTAGCCCCTTTATATGTACTCTCTGACCGCAAGTGAGGTATCCTAGCCCCTTTATATGTACTCCCTGACCTCAAGTGAGTTATCCTAGCCCCTTTATATGTACTCTCTGATCGCAAGTGAGTTATCCTAGCCCCTTTATAAGTACTCCCTGACGCCAAGTGTGTTACCCTAGTGTCATATTAGTACTCCCTGGCCCCAAGTAAGTTATCCTAGCCCCTTTATATGTACTCCCTGATCCCATGTGTGTTACCCTAGTGTCATATTAGTACTCCCTGGCCCCAAATAAGTTACCATAGCCCCTTTATAAGTACTCCCTAACCCCAATTGAGTTATCCTAGCCCCTTTATATGTACTCTCTGACCACAAGTGAGTTACCCTAGCCCCTTTATATGTACTCTCTGACCGCAAGCGAGTTATCCTAGCCCCTTTATATGTACTCCCTGACCCCAAGTGAGTTATCCTATCCCCTTTATATGTACTCCCTGACCCCAAGTGAGTTATCCTATCCCCTTTATATGTACTCCCTGACCCCAAGTGAGTTATCCTAGAACCTTTATATGTACTCTCTGACCGCAAGTGAGTTATCCCAGCCCCTTTATAAGTACTCCCTGACCCCAAGTGTGTTACCCTAGTATCATATATGTATTCCCTGAACACAAGTGAGATACCTTAGTCCCATAAATGTAATCCCTGACCCCAAGTGAGTTATCCTAGCCCCTTTATATGTACTCTCTGACCGCAAGTGAGTTACCCTAGCCCCTTTATATGTACTCTCTGACCGCAAGTGAGGTATCCTAGCCCCTTTATATGTACTCCCTGACCTCAAGTGAGTTATCCTAGCCCCTTTATATGTACTCTCTGACCGCAAGTGAGTTACCTAGCCCCTTAATATGTACTCTCTGACCGCAAGTGAGTTATCCTAGCCCCTTTATATGTACTCCCTGACCCCAAGTGAGTTATCCTAGCCCCTTTATATGTACTCCCTGACCCCAAGGGAGTTATCCTAGCCCCTTTATATGTACTCCCTAACCCCAAGTGAGTTATCCTAGCCCCTTTATATGTACTCTCTGACCGCAAGTGAGTTACCCTAGCCCCTTTATATGTACTCTCTGACCGCAAGTGAGGTATCCTAGCCTCTTTATATGTACTCCCTGACCTCAAGTGAGTTATCCTAGCCCCTTTATATGTACTCTCTGACCGCAAGTGAGTTATCCTAGCCCCTTTATAAGTACTCCCTGATCCCATGTGTGTTACTCTAGTGTCATATTAGTACTACCTGGCCCCAAATAAGTTACCATAGCCACTTTATAAGTACTCCCTGACCCCAATTGAGTTATCCTAGCCCCTTAATATGTACTTTCTGACCGCAAGTGAGTTACCCTAGCCCCTTTAGATGTACTCTCTGACCGCAAGTGAGTTATCCTAGCCCCTTAATATGTACTCCCTGACCCCAAGTGTGTTACCCTAGTTTCATATTAGTACACCCTGGCCAGAAGTGAGTTACCATAGCCCCTTTATAAGTACTCCCTGACCCCAAGTGAGTTATCCTAGCCCCTTTATATGTACTCCCTGACCCCAAGTGAGTTATCCTAGACCCTTTATATGTACTCTCTGACCGCAAGTGAGTTACCCTAGTCCCATATATGTACTTCCTGACCCCAAGTGAGTTACTATAGCCCCTTTATAAGTACTCCCTGACCCCAAGTGAGTTATCCTAGCCCCTTTATAAGTACTCCCTGACCCCAAGTGAGTTATCCTAGACCATTTATATGTACTCTCTGACCGCAAGTGAGTTATCCTAGCCCCTTTATAAGTACTCCCTGACCCCAAGTGTGTAACCTTAGTCTCATAAATGTACTCCCTGACCCCAAGTGAGTTATCCTAGTCCCATCGAAGTACTCCCTGACCCTAAGTGAGTAAACCTAGCCCCTATATAAGTACTCCCTGACCCCAGGTGAGTTATCCTAGCCCCTTTATATGTACTCCATGACCCCAAGTGAGGTATCCTAGCCCCTTTATATGTACTCCCTGACCTCAAGTGAGTTATCCTAGCCCCTTTATATGTACTCTCTGACCGCAAGTGAGTTATCCTAGCCCCTTTATAAGTACTCCCTGATCCCATGTGTGTTACCCTAGTGTCATATTAGTACTGCCTGGCCCCAAATAAGTTACCATAGCCACTTTATAAGTACTCCCTGACCCCAATTGAGTTATCCTAGCCCCTTTATATGTACTTTCTGACCGCAAGTGAGTTACCCTAGCCCCTTTAGATGTACTCTCTGACCGCAAGTGAGTTATCCTAGCCCCTTAATATGTACTCCCTGACCCCAAGTGTGTTACCCTAGTTTCATATTAGTACACCCTGGCCCGAAGTGAGTTACCATAGCCCCTTTATAAGTACTCCCTGACCGCAAGTGAGTTATCCTAGCCCCTTTATATGTACTCCCTGACCCCAAGTGAGTTATCCTAGACCCTTTATATGTACTCCCTGACCCCAAGTATGTTACCCTAGTGTCATATTAGTACTCCCTGGCCCCAAGTGAGTTACCATAGCCCCTTTATAAGTACTCCCTGACACCAAGTGAGTTATCCTAGCCCCTTTATATGTACTCCCTGACCCCAAGTGAGTTATCCTAGCCCCTTTATATGTACTCTCTGACCGCAAGTGAGTCATCCTAGCCCCTTTATAAGTACTCCCTGATCCCATGTGTGTTACCCTAGTGTCATATTAGTACTCCCTGGCCCCAAATAAGTTACCATAGCCCCTTTATAAGTACTCCCTAACCCCAATTGAGTTATCCTAGCCCCTTTATATGTACTCTCTGACCGCAAGTGAGTTATCCTAGCCCCTTTATATGTACTCCCTGACCCCAAGTGAGTTATCCTAGCCCCTTTATATGTACTCCATGACCCCAAGTGAGTTATCCTAGCCCCTTTATATGTACTCCCTGACCCAAAGTGAGTTATCCTAGACCCTTTATATGTACTCTCTGACCGCAAGTGAGTTATCCTAGCCCCTTTATAAGTACTCCCTGACCCCAAGTGTGTTACCCTAGTATCATATATGTATTCCCTGAACACAAGTGAGATACCTTAGTCCCATAAATGTACTCCCTGACCCCAAGTGAGTTATCCTAGCCCCTTTATATGTACTCTCTGACCGCAAGTGAGTTACCCTAGCCCCTTTATATGTACTCTCTGACCGCAAGTGAGGTATCCTAGCCCCTTTATATGTACTCCCTGACCTCAAGTGAGTTATCCTAGCCCCTTTATATGTACTCTCTGATCGCAAGTGAGTTATCCTAGCCCCTTTATAAGTACTCCCTGACGCCAAGTGTGTTACCCTAGTGTCATATTAGTACTCCCTGGCCCCAAGTAAGTTATCCTAGCCCCTTTATAAGTACTCCCTGATCCCATGTGTGTTACCCTAGTGTCATATTAGTACTCCCTGGCCCCAAATAAGTTACCATAGCCCCTTTATAAGTACTCCCTAACACCAATTGAGTTATCCTAGCCCCTTTATATGTACTCTCTGACCACAAGTGAGTTACCCTAGCCCCTTTATATGTACTCTCTGACCGCAAGTGAGTTATCCTAGCCCCTTTATATGTACTCCCTGACCCCAAGTGAGTTATCCTATCCCCTTTATATGTACTCCCTGACCCCAAGTGAGTTATCCTATCCCCTTTATATGTACTCCCTGACCCCAAGTGAGTTATCCTAGACCCTTTATATGTACTCTCTGACCGCAAGTGAGTTATCCTAGCCCCTTTATAAGTACTCCCTGACCCCAAGTGTGTTACCCTAGTATCATATATGTATTCCCTGAACACAAGTGAGATACCTTAGTCCCATAAATGTAATCCCTGACCCCAAGTGAGTTATCCTAGCCCCTTTATATGTACTCTCTGACCGCAAGTGAGTTACCCTAGCCCCTTTATATGTACTCTCTGACCGCAAGTGAGGTATCCTAGCCCCTTTATATGTACTCCCTGACCTCAAGTGAGTTATCCTAGCCCCTTTATATGTACTCTCTGACCGCAAGTGAGTTACCTAGCCCCTTAATATGTACTCTCTGACCGCAAGTGAGTTATCCTAGCCCCTTTATATGTACTCCCTGACCCCAAGTGAGTTATCCTAGCCCCTTTATATGTACTCCCTGACCCCAAGGGAGTTATCCTAGCCCCTTTATATGTACTCCCTAACCCCAAGTGAGTTATCCTAGCCCCTTTATATGTACTCTCTGACCGCAAGTGAGTTACCCTAGCCCCTTTATATGTACTCTCTGACCGCAAGTGAGGTATCCTAGCCTCTTTATATGTACTCCCTGACCTCAAGTGAGTTATCCTAGCCCCTTTATATGTACTCTCTGACCGCAAGTGAGTTATCCTAGCCCCTTTATAAGTACTCCCTGATCCCATGTGTGTTACTCTAGTGTCATATTAGTACTACCTGGCCCCAAATAAGTTACCATAGCCACTTTATAAGTACTCCCTGACCCCAATTGAGTTATCCTAGCCCCTTTATATGTACTTTCTGACCGCAAGTGAGTTACCCTAGCCCCTTTAGATGTACTCTCTGACCGCAAGTGAGTTATCCTAGCCCCTTAATATGTACTCCCTGACCCCAAGTGTGTTACCCTAGTTTCATATTAGTACACCCTGGCCAGAAGTGAGTTACCATAGCCCCTTTATAAGTACTCCCTGACCCCAAGTGAGTTATCCTAGCCCCTTTATATGTACTCCCTGACCCCAAGTGAGTTATCCTAGACCCTTTATATGTACTCTCTGACCGCAAGTGAGTTACCCTAGTCCCATATATGTACTTCCTGACCCCAAGTGAGTTACTATAGCCCCTTTATAAGTACTCCCTGACCCCAAGTGAGTTATCCTAGCCCCTTTATAAGTACTCCCTGACCCCAAGTGAGTTATCCTAGACCATTTATATGTACTCTCTGACCGCAAGTGAGTTATCCTAGCCCCTTTATAAGTACTCCCTGACCCCAAGTGTGTAACCTTAGTCTCATAAATGTACTCCCTGACCCCAAGTGAGTTATCCTAGTCCCATCGAAGTACTCCCTGACCCTAAGTGAGTAAACCTAGCCCCTATATAAGTACTCCCTGACCCCAGGTGAGTTATCCTAGCCCCTTTATATGTACTCCATGACCCCAAGTGAGGTATCCTAGCCCCTTTATATGTACTCCCTGACCTCAAGTGAGTTATCCTAGCCCCTTTATATGTACTCTCTGACCGCAAGTGAGTTATCCTAGCCCCTTTATAAGTACTCCCTGATCCCATGTGTGTTACCCTAGTGTCATATTAGTACTGCCTGGCCCCAAATAAGTTACCATAGCCACTTTATAAGTACTCCCTGACCCCAATTGAGTTATCCTAGCCCCTTTATATGTACTTTCTGACCGCAAGTGAGTTACCCTAGCCCCTTTAGATGTACTCTCTGACCGCAAGTGAGTTATCCTAGCCCCTTAATATGTACTCCCTGACCCCAAGTGTGTTACCCTAGTTTCATATTAGTACACCCTGGCCCGAAGTGAGTTACCATAGCCCCTTTATAAGTACTCCCTGACCGCAAGTGAGTTATCCTAGCCCCTTTATATGTACTCCCTGACCCCAAGTGAGTTATCCTAGACCCTTTATATGTACTCTCTGACCGCAAGTGAGTTACCCTAGTCCCATATATGTACTTCCTGACCCCAAGTGAGTTACTATAGCCCCTTTATAAGTACTCCCTGACCCCAAGTGAGTTATCCTAGCCCCTTTATAAGTACTCCCTGACCCCAAGTGAGTTATCCTAGACCCTTTATATGTACTCTCTGACCGCAAGTGAGTTATCCTAGCCCCTTTATAAGTACTCCCTGACCCCAAGTGTGTTACCCTAGTTTCATATATGTATTCCCTGAACACAAGTGAGTTACCCTAGTCCCATAGAGGTACTCCCTGACCCCAAATGAGTCACCGTAGCACCTTCATAAGTTCTCCCTGACCCCAAGTGTGTAACCTTAGTCTCATAAATGTACTCCCTGACCCCAAGTGAGTTATCCTAGTCCCATCGAAGTACTCCCTGACCCTAAGTGAGTAAACCTAGCCCCTATATAAGTACTCCCTGACCCCAAGTGAGTTATCCTAGCCCCTTTATATGTACTCCATGACCCCAAGTGAGTTATCCTAACCCCTTTATATGTACACTCTGACCGCAAGTGAGTTACCCTAGCCCCTTTATAATTACTCCCTGACCCCAAATGTGTTACCTTAGTCCCATAAATGTACTCCCTGACCCCAAGTGAGTTAACCTAGCCCCTATATAAGTACTCCCTGACCCCAAGTTTGTTATCCTAGCCCTTTTATATGTACTCTCTGACCGCAAGTGAGTTATCCTAGCCTCTTCATATGTACTCCCTGACCCCAAGTATGTTACCCTAGTGTTATATTAGTACTCCCTGGCCCCAAGTGAGTTACCATAGCCCCTTTAAAAGTACTCCCTGACACAAAGTGAGTTATCCTAGCCCCTTTATATGTACTCCCTGACCCCAAGTGAGTTATCCTAGCCCCTTTATAAGTACTCCCTGATCCCATGTGTATTACCCTAGTGTCATATTAGTACTCCCTGGCCCCAAATAAGTTACCATAGCCCCTTTATAAGTACTCCCTGACCCCAATTGAGTTATCCTAGCCCCTTTATATGTACTCTCTGACCGCAAGTGAGTTACACTAGCCCCTTTATATGTACTCTCTGACCGCAAGTGAGTTATCCTAGCCCCTTTATATGTACTCCCTGACCCCAATTGAGTTATCCTAGCCCCTTTATATGTACTCTCTGACCGCAAGTGAGTTACACTAGCCCCTTTATATGTACTCTCTGACCGCAAGTGAGTTATCCTAGACCCTTTATATGTACTCTCTGACCGCAAGTTAGTTATCAAAGCCCCTTTATATGTACTCCCTGACCCCAAGTGAGTTATCCTAGCCCCTTTATATGTACTCCCTGACCCCAAGTGAGTTATCCTAGCCCCTTTATATGTACTCCCTGACCCCAAGTGAGTTATCCTAGCTCCTTTATATGTACTCTCTGACCGCAAGTGAGTTATCCTAGCCCCTTTATATGTACTCCCTGACCCCAAGTGAGTTATCCTAGCCCCTTTATATGTACTCCCTGACCCCAAGTGAGTTATCCTAGCCCCTTTATATGTACTCCCTGACCCCAAGTGAGTTATCCTATCCCCTTTATATGTACTCTCTGACCGCAAGTGAGTTACCCTAGTCCCATATAAGAACTCCCTGTCCCTAAGTGAGTACCCTAGTCCCAAATAAGTACTTCCTGACCCCAAGTGAGTTACTATAGCCCCTTTATAAGTACTCCCTGACCCCAAGTGAGTTATCCTAGCCCCTTTATATGTACTCCCTGACCCCAAGTGAGTTATCCTAGACCCTTTATATGTACTCTCTGACCGCAAGTGAGTTATCCTAGCCCCTTTATAAGTACTCCCTGACCCCAAGTGTGTTACCCTAGTTTCATATATGTATTCCCTGAATACAAGTGAGTTACCCTAGTCCCATAGAGGTACTCCCTGACCCCAAATGAGTCACCGTAGCACCTTTATAAGTTCTCCCTGACCCCAAGTGTGTAACCTTAGTCTCATAAATGTACTCCCTGACCCCAAGTGAGTTATCCTAGTCCCATCGAAGTACTCCCTGACCCTAAGTGAGTAAACCTAGCCCCTATATAAGTACTCCCTGACCCCAGGTGAGTTATCCTAGCCCCTTTATATGTACTCTCTGACCGCAAGTGAGTTATCCTAGCCCCTTTATAAGTACTCCCTGATCCCATGTGTGTTACCCTAGTGTCATATTAGTACTCCCTGGCCCCAAATAAGTTACCATAGCCTCTTTATAAGTACTCCCTAACCCCAATTGAGTTATCCTAGCCCCTTTATATGTACTCCCTGACCTCACGTGAGTTATCCTAGCCCCTTTATATGTACTCTCTGACCGCAAGTGAGTTACCCTAGCCCCTTTATATGTACTCTCTGACCGCAAGTGAGTTATCCTAGCCCCTTTATATGTACTCCCTGACCCCAAGTGAGTTATCCTAGCCCCTTTATATGTACTCCCTGTCCCCAAGGGAGTTATCCTAGCCCCTTTATATGTACTCCCTGACCCCAAGTGAGTTATCCTAGACCCTTTATATGTACTCTCTGACCGCAAGTGAGTTAACCTAGCCCCTTTATAAGTACTCCCTGACCCCAAGTGTGTTACCCTAGTATCATATATATATTCCCTGAACACAAGTGAGATACCTTAGTCCCATAAATGTACTCCCTGACCCCAAGTGAGTTATCCTAGCCCCTTTATATGTACTCTCTGACCGCAAGTGAGTTACCCTAGCCCCTTTATATGTACTCTCTGACCGCAAGTGAGGTATCCAGCCCCTTTATATGTACTCCCTGACCTCAAGTGAGTTATCCTAGCCCCTTTATATGTACTCTCTGAACGCAATTGAGTTATACTATCCCCTTTATAAGTACTCCCTGAACCCAAGTGTGTTACCCTAGTTTCATTTATGTATTCCCTGAACACAAGTGAGTTACCCTAGTCCCATAGAGGTACTCCCTGATCCCAAATAAGTCACCGTAGCACCTTTATAAATTCTCCCTGACCCCAAGTGTGTTACCTTAGTCACATAAATGTACTCCCTGACCCCAAGTGAGTTATCCTAGTCCCATCGAAGTACACCCTGACCCCAAGTGAGTTAACCTAGCCCCTATATAAGTACTCCCTGACTCCAAGTGAGTTATCCTAGCCGCTTTTTATGTACTCCCTGTCCCTAAGTGAGTACCCTAGTCCCAAATAAGTACTTTCTGACCCCAAGTGAGTTACTATAGCCCCTTTATAAGTACTCCCTGACCCCAAGTGAGTTATCATAGCCCCTTTATATGTACTCCCTGACCCAAAGTGAGGTACCATAGCCCCTTTATAAGTACTCCCTGACCCCAAGTGAGTTATCCTAGCCCCTTTATAAGTACTCCCTGACCCCAAGTGTGTTACACTAGTTTCATTTATGTATTCCCTGAACACAAGTGAGTTACCCTAGTCCCATAGAGGTACTCCCTGACCCCAAATGAGGCACCGTAGCACCTTTATAAATTCTCCCTGACCCCAAGTGTGTTACCTTAGTCACATAAATGTACTCCCTGACCGCAAGTGAGTTATCCAAGCCCCATTATATGTACTCCCTGACCCCAACTGAGTTAACCTAGCCCCTATATAAGTACTCCCTGACCCCAAGTGAGTTATCCTAGCCCCTTTATAAGTACTCCGTTATCCCATGTGTGTTACCCTAGTGTCATATTAGTACTCCCTGGCCCCAATTAAGTTACCATAGCCCCTTTATAAGTACTCCCTGACCCCAATTGAGTTATCCTAGCCCCTTTATATGTACTTTCTGACCGCAAGTGAGTTACCCTAGCCCCTTTAGATGTACTCTCTGACCGCAAGTGAGTTATCCTAGCCCCTTAATATGTACTCCCTGACCCCAAGTGAGTTATCCTAGCCCCTTTATATGTACTCCCTGACCCCAAGTGAGTTATCCTATCCCCTTTATATGTACTCTCTGACCTCAAGTGAGTTATCCTAGCCCCTTTATATGTACTCTCTGACCGCAAGTGAGTTATCCTAGCCCCTTTATAAGTACTCCCTGATCCCATGTGTGTTACCCTAGTGTCATATTAGTACTCCCTGGCCCCAAATAAGTTACCATAGCCCCTTTATAAGTACTCCCTGACCCCAATTGAGTTATCCTAGCCCCTTTATATGTACTTTCTGACCGCAAGTGAGTTACCCTAGCCCCTTTAGATGTACTCTCTGACCGCAAGTGAGTTATCCTAGCCCCTTAATATGTACTCCCTGACCCCAAGTGAGTTATCCTAGCCCCTTTATATGTACTCCCTGACCCCAAGTGAGTTATCCTATCCCCTTTATATGTACTCTCTGACCTCAAGTGAGTTATCCTAGCCCCTTTATATGTACTCTCTGACCGCAAGTGAGTTATCCTAGCCCCTTTATAAGTACTCCCTGATCCCATGTGTGTTACCCTAGTGTCATATTAGTACTCCCTGGCCCCAAATAAGTTACCATAGCCACTTTATAAGTACTCCCTGACCCCAATTGAGTTATCCTAGCCCCTTTATATGTACTTTCTGACCGCAAGTGAGTTACCCTAGCCCCATTAGATGTACTCTCTGACCGCAAGTGAGTTATCCTAGCCCCTTAATATGTACTCCCTGACCCCAAGTGAGTTAACCTAGCCCCTTTATATGTACTCCCTGACCCCAAGTGAGTTATCCTATCCCCTTTATATGTACTCTCTGACCGCAAGTGAGTTACCCTAGTCCCATATATGTACTCCCTGACCCCAAATGAGTTATCCTATCCCCTTTATATGTACACTCTGGCCGCAAATGAATTATTCAAACCCCTTTATAAGTACTCCCTGACCCCAAGTGTGTTACCATATCACCTTTATAAGTACTCCCTGACCCCAAGTAAGTTATCCTAGCTCCTTTATAAGTACTCTCTGACCGCAAGTGAGTTATCCTAGCCCCTTTATATGTACTCTCTGACGGCAAGTGAGTTATCCTAGTCCCATAGTAGTACTCCTTGACCCCAAGTGAGTTACCATAGCCCCTTTATAAGTACTCCCTGACCCCAAGTGAGTTGCCATAGCCCCTTTATAAGAACTCCCCGACCCCAAGTGAGTTATCCTAGCCCCTTTATATCTACTCTCTGACGGCAAGTGAGTTATCCTAGTCCCATAGTAGTACTCCTTGACCCCAAGTGAGTTACCATAGCCCCTTTATAAGTACTCCCTGACCCCAAGTGAGTTGCCATAGCCCCTTTATAAGTACTCCCTGACCCCAAGTGAGTTATCCTAGCCCCTTTATATGTACTCTCTGACCGCAAGTGAGTTATCCTAGCCCCTTTATATGTACTCTCTGACCGCAAGTGAGTTATTCTAGTTTCATATTAGTACTCCCTGGACCCAAGTGAGTTACCATAGCCCCTTTATAAGTACTCCCTGACCGCAAGTGAGTCACCCTAGCCCCTATATATGTACTCTCTGACCGCAAGTGAGTTATCCTAGCCCCTTTATATGCACTCCCTGACCTCAAGTGAGTTATCCTAGCTCCTTTATAAGTACTCTCTGACCGCAAGTGAGTTATCCTAGCCCCTTTATATGTACTCTCTGACGGCAAGTGAGTTATCCTAGTCCCATAGTAGTACTCCTTGACCCCAAGTGAGTTACCATAGCCCCTTTATAAGAACTCCCCGACCCCAAGTGAGTTATCCTAGCCCCTTTATATCTACTCTCTGACGGTAAGTGAGTTATCCTAGTCCCATAGTAGTACTCCTTGACCCCAAGTGAGTTACCATAGCCCCTTTATAAGTACTCCCTGACCCCAAGTGAGTTGCCATAGCCCCTTTATAAGTACTCCCTGACCCCAAGTGAGTTATCCTAGCCCCTTTATATGTACTCTCTGACCGCAAGTGAGTTATCCTAGCCCCTTTATATGTACTCTCTGACCGCAAGTGAGTTATTCTAGTTTCATATTAGTACTCCCTGGACCCAAGTGAGTTACCATAGCCCCTTTATAAGTACTCCCTGACCGCAAGTGAGTCACCCTAGCCCCTATATATGTACTCTCTGACCGCAAGTGAGTTATCCTAGCCCCTTTATATGCACTCCCTGACCTCAAGTGAGTTATCCTAGCCCCTTTATATGTACCCTCTGACCGCAAGTGTGTTACCCTAGAGTCATATTAGTACTCCCTGGCCCCAAGTGAGTTACCATAGCCCCTTTATAAGTACTCCCTGACCCCAAGTGAGTTATCCTAGGCGCCTTATATGTACTCCCAGACCCAAAGTGAGTTATCCTATCCCCTTTATATGTACTCTCTGACCGCAAGTGAGTTATTCTAGTTTCATATTAGTACTCCCTGGCCCCAAGTGAGTTACCATAGCCCCTTTATATGTACTCTCTGACCGCAAGTGAGTTATCCTAGTCCCTTTATAAGTACTCCCTGACCCCAAGTGTGTTACCCTAGTTTCATATTAGTACACCCTGGCCCGAAGTGAGTTATCCTAGACCCTTTATATGTACTCTCTGACCGCAAGTGAGTTATCCTAGCCCCTTTATAAGTACTCCCTGACCCCAAGTGTGTTACCCTAGTTTCATATATGTATTCCCTGAATACAAGTGAGTTACCCTAGTCCCATAGAGGTACTCCCTGACCCCAAATGAGTCACCGTAGCACCTTTATAAGTTCTCCCTGACCCCAAGTGTGTAACCTTAGTCTCATAAATGTACTCCCTGACCCCAAGTGAGTTATCCTAGTCCCATCGAAGTACTCCCTGACCCTAAGTGAGTAAACCTAGCCCCTATATAAGTACTCCCTGACCCCAGGTGAGTTATCCTAGCCCCTTTATATGTACTCTCTGACCGCAAGTGAGTTATCCTAGCCCCTTTATAAGTACTCCCTGATCCCATGTGTGTTACCCTAGTGTCATATTAGTACTCCCTGGCCCCAAATAAGTTACCATAGCCTCTTTATAAGTACTCCCTAACCCCAATTGAGTTATCCTAGCCCCTTTATATGTACTCCCTGACCTCACGTGAGTTATCCTAGCCCCTTTATATGTACTCTCTGACCGCAAGTGAGTTACCCTAGCCCCTTTATATGTACTCTCTGACCGCAAGTGAGTTATCCTAGCCCCTTTATATGTACTCCCTGACCCCAAGTGAGTTATCCTAGCCCCTTTATATGTACTCCCTGTCCCCAAGGGAGTTATCCTAGCCCCTTTATATGTACTCCCTGACCCCAAGTGAGTTATCCTAGACCCTTTATATGTACTCTCTGACCGCAAGTGAGTTAACCTAGCCCCTTTATAAGTACTCCCTGACCCCAAGTGTGTTACCCTAGTATCATATATATATTCCCTGAACACAAGTGAGATACCTTAGTCCCATAAATGTACTCCCTGACCCCAAGTGAGTTATCCTAGCCCCTCTATATGTACTCTCTGACCGCAAGTGAGTTACCCTAGCCCCTTTATATGTACTCTCTGACCGCAAGTGAGGTATCCAGCCCCTTTATATGTACTCCCTGACCCCAAGTGTGTTACCCTAGTATCATATATATATTCCCTGAACACAAGTGAGATACCTTAGTCCCATAAATGTACTCCCTGACCCCAAGTGAGTTATCCTAGCCCCTCTATATGTACTCTCTGACCGCAAGTGAGTTACCCTAGCCCCTTTATATGTACTCTCTGACCGCAAGTGAGTTACCCTAGCCCCTTTATATGTACTCTCTGACCGCAAGTGAGGTATCCAGCCCCTTTATATGTACTCCCTGACCTCAAGTGAGTTATCCTAGCCCCTTTATATGTACTCTCTGAACGCAATTGAGTTATACTATCCCCTTTATAAGTACTCCCTGAACCCAAGTGTGTTACCCTAGTTTCATTTATGTATTCCCTGAACACAAGTGAGTTACCCTAGTCCCATAGAGGTACTCCCTGATCCCAAATAAGTCACCGTAGCACCTTTATAAATTCTCCCTGACCCCAAGTGTGTTACCTTAGTCACATAAATGTACTCCCTGACCCCAAGTGAGTTATCCTAGTCCCATCGAAGTACACCCTGACCCCAAGTGAGTTAACCTAGCCCCTATATAAGTACTCCCTGACTCCAAGTGAGTTATCCTAGCCGCTTTTTATGTACTCCCTGTCCCTAAGTGAGTACCCTAGTCCCAAATAAGTACTTTCTGACCCCAAGTGAGTTACTATAGCCCCTTTATAAGTACTCCCTGACCCCAAGTGAGTTATCATAGCCCCTTTATATGTACTCCCTGACCCAAAGTGAGGTACCATAGCCCCTTTATAAGTACTCCCTGACCCCAAGTGAGTTATCCTAGCCCCTTTATAAGTACTCCCTGACCCCAAGTGTGTTACACTAGTTTCATTTATGTATTCCCTGAACACAAGTGAGTTACCCTAGTCCCATAGAGGTACTCCCTCACCCCAAATGAGGCACCGTAGCACCTTTATAAATTCTCCCTGACCCCAAGTGTGTTACCTTAGTCACATAAATGTACTCCCTGACCGCAAGTGAGTTATCCAAGCCCCATTATATGTACTCCCTGACCCCAACTGAGTTAACCTAGCCCCTATATAAGTACTCCCTGACCCCAAGTGAGTTATCCTAGCCCCTTTATAAGTACTCCGTTATCCCATGTGTGTTACCCTAGTGTCATATTAGTACTCCCTGGCCCCAATTAAGTTACCATAGCCCCTTTATAAGTACTCCCTGACCCCAATTGAGTTATCCTAGCCCCTTTATATGTACTTTCTGACCGCAAGTGAGTTACCCTAGCCCCTTTAGATGTACTCTCTGACCGCAAGTGAGTTATCCTAGCCCCTTAATATGTACTCCCTGACCCCAAGTGAGTTATCCTAGCCCCTTTATATGTACTCCCTGACCCCAAGTGAGTTATCCTATCCCCTTTATATGTACTCTCTGACCTCAAGTGAGTTATCCTAGCCCCTTTATATGTACTCTCTGACCGCAAGTGAGTTATCCTAGCCCCTTTATAAGTACTCCCTGATCCCATGTGTGTTACCCTAGTGTCATATTAGTACTCCCTGGCCCCAAATAAGTTACCATAGCCCCTTTATAAGTACTCCCTGACCCCAATTGAGTTATCCTAGCCCCTTTATATGTACTTTCTGACCGCAAGTGAGTTACCCTAGCCCCTTTAGATGTACTCTCTGACCGCAAGTGAGTTATCCTAGCCCCTTAATATGTACTCCCTGACCCCAAGTGAGTTATCCTAGCCCCTTTATATGTACTCCCTGACCCCAAGTGAGTTATCCTATCCCCTTTATATGTACTCTCTGACCTCAAGTGAGTTATCCTAGCCCCTTTATATGTACTCTCTGACCGCAAGTGAGTTATCCTAGCCCCTTTATAAGTACTCCCTGATCCCATGTGTGTTACCCTAGTGTCATATTAGTACTCCCTGGCCCCAAATAAGTTACCATAGCCACTTTATAAGTACTCCCTGACCCCAATTGAGTTATCCTAGCCCCTTTATATGTACTTTCTGACCGCAAGTGAGTTACCCTAGCCCCATTAGATGTACTCTCTGACCGCAAGTGAGTTATCCTAGCCCCTTAATATGTACTCCCTGACCCCAAGTGAGTTATCCTAGCCCCTTTATATGTACTCCCTGACCCCAAGTGAGTTATCCTATCCCCTTTATATGTACTCTCTGACCGCAAGTGAGTTACCCTAGTCCCATATATGTACTCCCTGACCCCAAATGAGTTATCCTATCCCCTTTATATGTACACTCTGGCCGCAAATGAATTATTCAAACCCCTTTATAAGTACTCCCTGACCCCAAGTGTGTTACCATATCACCTTTATAAGTACTCCCTGACCCCAAGTAAGTTATCCTAGCTCCTTTATAAGTACTCTCTGACCGCAAGTGAGTTATCCTAGCCCCTTTATATCTACTCTCTGACGGCAAGTGAGTTATCCTAGTCCCATAGTAGTACTCCTTGACCCCAAGTGAGTTACCATAGCCCCTTTATAAGTACTCCCTGACCCCAAGTGAGTTGCCATAGCCCCTTTATAAGTACTCCCTGACCCCAAGTGAGTTATCCTAGCCCCTTTATATGTACTCTCTGACCGCAAGTGAGTTATCCTAGCCCCTTTATATGTACTCTCTGACCGCAAGTGAGTTATTCTAGTTTCATATTAGTACTCCCTGGACCCAAGTGAGTTACCATAGCCCCTTTATAAGTACTCCCTGACCGCAAGTGAGTCACCCTAGCCCCTATATATGTACTCTCTGACCGCAAGTGAGTTATCCTAGCCCCTTTATATGCACTCCCTGACCTCAAGTGAGTTATCCTAGCTCCTTTATAAGTACTCTCTGACCGCAAGTGAGTTATCCTAGCCCCTTTATATGTACTCTCTGACGGCAAGTGAGTTATCCTAGTCCCATAGTAGTACTCCTTGACCCCAAGTGAGTTACCATAGCCCCTTTATAAGAACTCCCCGACCCCAAGTGAGTTATCCTAGCCCCTTTATATCTACTCTCTGACGGCAAGTGAGTTATCCTAGTCCCATAGTAGTACTCCTTGACCCCAAGTGAGTTACCATAGCCCCTTTATAAGTACTCCCTGACCCCAAGTGAGTTGCCATAGCCCCTTTATAAGTACTCCCTGACCCCAAGTGAGTTATCCTAGCCCCTTTATATGTACTCTCTGACCGCAAGTGAGTTATCCTAGCCCCTTTATATGTACTCTCTGACCGCAAGTGAGTTATTCTAGTTTCATATTAGTACTCCCTGGACCCAAGTGAGTTACCATAGCCCCTTTATAAGTACTCCCTGACCGCAAGTGAGTCACCCTAGCCCCTATATATGTACTCTCTGACCGCAAGTGAGTTATCCTAGCCCCTTTATATGCACTCCCTGACCTCAAGTGAGTTATCCTAGCCCCTTTATATGTACTCTCTGACCGCAAGTGTGTTACCCTAGAGTCATATTAGTACTCCCTGGCCCCAAGTGAGTTACCATAGCCCCTTTATAAGTACTCCCTGACCCCAAGTGAGTTATCCTAGGCGCCTTATATGTACTCCCAGACCCAAAGTGAGTTATCCTATCCCCTTTATATGTACTCTCTGACCGCAAGTGAGTTATTCTAGTTTCATATTAGTACTCCCTGGCCCCAAGTGAGTTACCATAGCCCCTTTATATGTACTCTCTGACCGCAAGTGAGTTATCCTAGTCCCTTTATAAGTACTCCCTGACCCCAAGTGTGTTACCCTAGTTTCATATTAGTACACCCTGGCCCGAAGTGAGTTATCCTAGACCCTTTATATGTACTCTCTGACCGCAAGTGAGTTATCCTAGCCCCTTTATAAGTACTCCCTGACCCCAAGTGTGTTACCCTAGTTTCATATATGTATTCCCTGAATACAAGTGAGTTACCCTAGTCCCATAGAGGTACTCCCTGACCCCAAATGAGTCACCGTAGCACCTTTATAAGTTCTCCCTGACCCCAAGTGTGTAACCTTAGTTTCATAAATGTACTCCCTGACCCCAAGTGAGTTATCCTAGTCCCATCGAAGTACTCCCTGACCCTAAGTGAGTAAACCTAGCCCCTATATAAGTACTCCCTGACCCCAGGTGAGTTATCCTAGCCCCTTTATATGTACTCTCTGACCGCAAGTGAGTTATCCTAGCCCCTTTATAAGTACTCCCTGATCCCATGTGTGTTACCCTAGTGTCATATTAGTACTCCCTGGCCCCAAATAAGTTACCATAGCCTCTTTATAAGTACTCCCTAACCCCAATTGAGTTATCCTAGCCCCTTTATATGTACTCCCTGACCTCACGTGAGTTATCCTAGCCCCTTTATATGTACTCTCTGACCGCAAGTGAGTTACCCTAGCCCCTTTATATGTACTCTCTGACCGCAAGTGAGTTATCCTAGCCCCTTTATATGTACTCCCTGACCCCAAGTGAGTTATCCTAGCCCCTTTATATGTACTCCCTGTCCCCAAGGGAGTTATCCTAGCCCCTTTATATGTACTCCCTGACCCCAAGTGAGTTATCCTAGACCCTTTATATGTACTCTCTGACCGCAAGTGAGTTAACCTAGCCCCTTTATAAGTACTCCCTGACCCCAAGTGTGTTACCCTAGTATCATATATATATTCCCTGAACACAAGTGAGATACCTTAGTCCCATAAATGTACTCCCTGACCCCAAGTGAGTTATCCTAGCCCCTCTATATGTACTCTCTGACCGCAAGTGAGTTACCCTAGCCCCTTTATATGTACTCTCTGACCGCAAGTGAGGTATCCAGCCCCTTTATATGTACTCCCTGACCTCAAGTGAGTTATCCTAGCCCCTTTATATGTACTCTCTGAACGCAATTGAGTTATACTATCCCCTTTATAAGTACTCCCTGAACCCAAGTGTGTTACCCTAGTTTCATTTATGTATTCCCTGAACACAAGTGAGTTACCCTAGTCCCATAGAGGTACTCCCTGATCCCAAATAAGTCACCGTAGCACCTTTATAAATTCTCCCTGACCCCAAGTGTGTTACCTTAGTCACATAAATGTACTCCCTGACCCCAAGTGAGTTATCCTAGTCCCATCGAAGTACACCCTGACCCCAAGTGAGTTAACCTAGCCCCTATATAAGTACTCCCTGACTCCAAGTGAGTTATCCTAGCCGCTTTTTATGTACTCCCTGTCCCTAAGTGAGTACCCTAGTCCCAAATAAGTACTTTCTGACCCCAAGTGAGTTACTATAGCCCCTTTTTAAGTACTCCCTGACCCCAAGTGAGTTATCATAGCCCCTTTATATGTACTCCCTGACCCAAAGTGAGGTACCATAGCCCCTTTATAAGTACTCCCTGACCCCAAGTGAGTTATCCTAGCCCCTTTATAAGTACTCCCTGACCCCAAGTGTGTTACACTAGTTTCATTTATGTATTCCCTGAACACAAGTGAGTTACCCTAGTCCCATAGAGGTACTCCCTCACCCCAAATGAGGCACCGTAGCACCTTTATAAATTCTCCCTGACCCCAAGTGTGTTACCTTAGTCACATAAATGTACTCCCTGACCGCAAGTGAGTTATCCAAGCCCCATTATATGTACTCCCTGACCCCAACTGAGTTAACCTAGCCCCTATATAAGTACTCCCTGACCCCAAGTGAGTTATCCTAGCCCCTTTATAAGTACTCCGTTATCCCATGTGTGTTACCCTAGTGTCATATTAGTACTCCCTGGCCCCAATTAAGTTACCATAGCCACTTTATAAGTACTCCCTGACCCCATTTGAGTTATCCTAGCCCCTTTATATGTACTTTCTGACCGCAAGTGAGTTACCCTAGCCCCTTTAGATGTACTCTCTGACCGCAAGTGAGTTATCCTAGCCCCTTAATATGTACTCCCTGACCCCAAGTGAGTTATCCTAGCCCCTTTATATGTACTCCCTGACCCCAAGTGAGTTATCCTATCCCCTTTATATGTACTCTCTGACCGCAAGTGAGGTATCCTAGCCCCTTTATATGCACTCCCTGACCTCAAGTGAGTTATCCTAGCCCCTTTATATGTACTCTCTGACCGCAAGTGAGTTATCCTAGCCCCTTTATAAGTACTCCCTGATCCCATGTGTGTTACCCTAGTGTCATATTAGTACTCCCTGGCCCCAAATAAGTTACCATAGCCACTTTATAAGTACTCCCTGACCCCAATTGAGTTATCCTAGCCCCTTTATATGTACTTTCTGACCGCAAGTGAGTTACCCTAGCCCCATTAGATGTACTCTTTAACCGCAAGTGAGTTATCCTAGCCCCTTAATATGTACTCCCTGACCCCAAGTGAGTTATCCTAGCCCCTTTATATGTACTCCCTGACCCCAAGTGAGTTATCCTATCCCCTTTATATGTACTCTCTGACCGCAAGTGAGTTACCCTAGTCCCATATATGTACTCCCTGACCCCAAATGAGTTATCCTATCCCCTTTATATGTACACTCTGGCCGCAAATGAATTATTCAAACCCCTTTATAAGTACTCCCTGACCCCAAGTGTGTTACCATAGCCCCTTTATAAGTACTCCCTGAACCCAAGTGAGTTGCCATAGCCCCTTTATAAGAACTCCCCGACCACAAGTGAGTTATCCTAGCCCCTTTATATCTACTCTCTGACGGCAAGTGAGTTATCCTAGTCCCATAGTAGTACTCCTTGACCCCAAGTGAGTTACCATAGCCCCTTTATAAGTACTCCCTGACCCCAAGTGAGTTATCCTAGCCCCTTTATATGTACTCTCTGACCGCAAGTGAGTTATCCTAGCCCCTTTATATGTACTCTCTGACCGCAAGTGAGTTATTCTAGTTTCATATTAGTACTCCCTGGACCCAAGTGAGTTACCATAGCCCCTTTATAAGTACTCCCTGACCGCAAGTGAGTCACCCTAGCCCCTATATATGTCCTCTCTGACCGCAAGTGAGTTATCCTAGCCCCTTTATATGCACTCCCTGACCTCAAGTGAGTTATCCTAGCCCCTTTATATGTACTCTCTGACCGCAAGTGTGTTACCCTAGTGTCATATTAGTACTCCCTGGCCCCAAGTGAGTTACCATAGCCCCTTTATAAGTACTCCCTGACCCCAAGTGAGTTATCCTAGGCGCCTTATATGTACTCCCAGACCCAAAGTGAGTTATCCTATCCCCTTTATATGTACTCTCTGACCGCAAGTGAGTTATTCTAGTTTCATATTAGTACTCCCTGGCCCCAAGTGAGTTACCATAGCCCCTTTATATGTACTCTCTGACCGCAAGTGAGTTATCCTAGTCCCTTTATAAGTACTCCCTGACCCCAAGTGTGTTACCCTAGTTTCATATTAGTACACCCTGGCCCGAAGTGAGTTACCATAGCCCCTTTATAAGTACTCCCTGACCCCAAGTGAGTTATCCTAGCCCCTTTATATGTACTCCCTGACCCCAAGTGAGTTATCCTAGACCCTTTATATGTACTCTCTGACCGCAAGTGAGTTACCCTAGTCCCATATATGTACTTCCTGACCCCAAGTGAGTTACTATAGCCCCTTTATAAGTACTCCCTGACCCCAAGTGAGTTATCCTAGCCCCTTTATAAGTACTCCCTGACCCCAAGTGAGTTATCCTAGACCCTTTATATGTACTCTCTGACCGCAAGTGAGTTATCCTAGCCCCTTTATAAGTACTCCCTGACCCCAAGTGTGTTACCCTAGTTTCATATATGTATTCCCTGAACACAAGTGAGTTACCCTAGTCCCATAGAGGTACTCCCTGACCCCAAATGAGTCTCCGTAGCACCTTTATAAGTTCTCCCTGACCCCAAGTGTGTAACCTTAGTCTCATAAATGTACTCCCTGACCCCAAGTGAGTTATCCTAGTCCCATCGAAGTACTCCCTGACCCTAAGTGAGTAAACCTAGCCCCTATATAAGTACTCCCTGACCCCAGGTGAGTTATCCTAGCCCCTTTATATGTACTCCATGACCCCAAGTGAGTTATCCTAGCACCTTTATATGTACACTCTGACCGCAAGTGAGTTACCCTAGCCCCTTTATAAGTACTCCCTGACCTCAAATGTGTTACCTTAGTCCCATAAATGTACTCCCTGACCCCAAGTGAGTTAACCTATCCCCTATATAAGTACTCCCTGACCCCAAGTTTGTTATCCTAGCCCCTTTATATGTACTCTGTGACCGCAAGTGAGTTATCCTAGCCTCTTCATATGTACTCCCTGACCCCAAGTATGTTACCCTAGTGTCATATTAGTACTCCCTGGCCCCAAGTGAGTTACCATAGCCCCTTTATAAGTACTCCCTGACACCAAGTGAGTTATTCTAGCCCCTTTATATGTACTCCCTGACCCCAAGTGAGTTATCCTAGCCCCTTTATATGTACTCTCTGACCGCAAGTGAGTTATCCTAGCCCCTTTATAAGTACTCCCTGATCCCATGTGTGTTACCCTAGTGTCATATTAGTACTCCCTGGCCCCAAATAAGTTACCATAGCCCCTTTATAAGTACTCCCTAACCCCAATTGAGTTATCCTAGCCCCTTTATATGTACTCTCTGACCGCAAGTGAGTTATCCTAGCCCCTTTATATGTACTCCCTGACCCCAAGTGAGTTATCCTAGCCCCTTTATATGTACTCCCTGACCCCAAGTGAGTTATCCTAGCCCCTTTATATGTACTCCCTGACCCAAAGTGAGTTATCCTAGACCCTTTATATGTACTCTCTGACCGCAAGTGAGTTATCCTAGCCCCTTTATAAGTACTCCCTGACCCCAAGTGTGTTACCCTAGTATCATATATGTATTCCCTGAACACAAGTGAGATACCTTAGTCCCATAAATGTACTCCCTGACCCCAAGTGAGTTATCCTAGCCCCTTTATAAGTACTCCCTGACCCCAAGTGAGTTATCCTAGACCCTTTATATGTACTCTCTGACCGCAAGTGAGTTATACTATCCCCTTTATAAGTACTCCCTGACCCCAAGTGTGTTACCCTAGTTTCATATATGTATTCCCTGAACACAAGTGAGTTACCCTAGTCCCATAGAGGTACTCCCTGACCCCAAATGAGTCTCCGTAGCACCTTTATAAGTTCTCCCTGACCCCAAGTGTGTAACCTTAGTCTCATAAATGTACTCCCTGACCCCAAGTGAGTTATCCTAGTCCCATCGAAGTACTCCCTGACCCTAAGTGAGTAAACCTAGCCCCTATATAAGTACTCCCTGACCCCAGGTGAGTTATCCTAGCCCCTTTATATGTACTCCATGACCCCAAGTGAGTTATCCTAGCACCTTTATATGTACACTTTGACCGCAAGTGAGTTACCCTAGCCCCTTTATAAGTACTCCCTGACCCCAAATGTGTTACCTTAGTCCCATAAGTGTACTCCCTGACCCCAAGTGAGTTAACCTATCCCCTATATAAGTACTCCCTGACCCCAAGTTTGTTATCCTAGCCCCTTTATATGTACTCTCTGACCGCAAGTGAGTTATCCTAGCCTCTTCATATGTACTCCCTGACCCCAAGTATGTTACCCTAGTGTGATATTAGTACTCCCTGGCCCCAAGTGAGTTACCATAGCCCCTTTATAAGTACTCTCTGACACCAAGTGAGTTATCCTAGCCCCTTTATATGTACTCCCTGACCCCAAGTGAGTTATCCTAGCCCCTTTATATGTACTCTCTGACCGCAAGTGAGTTATCCTAGCCCCTTTATAAGTACTCCCTGATCCCATGTGTGTTACCCTAGTGTCATATTAGTACTCCCTGGCCCCAAATAAGTTACCATAGCCCCTTTATAAGTACTCCCTAACCCCTATTGAGTTATCCTAGCCCCTTTATATGTACTCTCTGCCCGCAAGTGAGTTACCCTAGCCCCTTTATATGTACTCTCTGACCGCAAGTGAGTTATCCTAGCCCCTTTATATGTACTCCCTGACCCCAAGTGAGTTATCCTAGCCCCTTTATATGTACTCCCTGACCCCAAGTGAGTTACCCTAGCCCCTTTATATGTACTCCCTGACCCAAAGTGAGTTATCCTAGACCCTTTATATGTACTCTCTGACCGCAAGTGAGTTATCCTAGCCCCTTTATAAGTACTCCCTGACCCCAAGTGTGTTACCCTAGTATCATATATGTATTCCCTGAACACAAGTGAGATACCTTAGTCCCATAAATATACTCCCTGACCCCAAGTGAGTTATCCTAGCCCCTTTATATGTACTCTCTGACCGCAAGTGAGTTACCCTAGCCCCTTTATATGTACTCTCTGACCGCAAGTGAGGTATCCTAGCACCTTTATATGTACTCCCTGACCTCAAGTGAGTTATCCTAGCCCCTTTATATGTACTCTCTGATCGCAAGTGAGTTATCCTAGCCCCTTTATAAGTACTCCCTGACGCCAAGTGTGTTACCCTAGTGTCATATTAGTACTCCCTGGCCCCAAGTAAGTTATCCTAGCCCCTTTATAAGTACTCCCTTATCCCATGTGTGTTACCCTAGTGTCATATTAGTACTCCCTGGCCCCAAATAAGTTACCATAGCCCCTTTATAAGTACTCCCTAACCCCAATTGAGTTATCCTAGCCCCTTTATATGTACTCTCTGACCACAAGTGAGTTACCCTAGCCCCTTTATATGTACTCTCTGACCGCAAGTGAGTTATCCTAGCCCCTTTATATGTACTCCCTGACCCCAAGTGAGTTATCCTATCCCCTTTATATGTACTCCCTGACCCCAAGTGAGTTATCCTATCCCCTTTATATGTACTCCCTGACCCCAAGTGAGTTATCCTAGACCCTTTATATGTACTCTCTGACCGCAAGTGAGTTATCCTAGCCCCTTTATAAGTACTCCCTGACCCCAAGTGTGTTACCCTAGTATCATATATGTATTCCCTGAACACAAGTGAGATACCTTAGTCCCATAAATGTAATCCCTGACCCCAAGTGAGTTATCCTAGCCCCTTTATATATACTCTCTGACCGCAAGTGAGTTACCCTAGCCCCTTTATATGTACTCTCTGACCGCAAGTGAGTTATCCTAGCCCCTTTATAAGTACTCCCTGACCCCAAGTGTATTACCCTAGTATCATATATGTATTCCCTGAACACAAGTGAGATACCTTAGTCCCATAAATGTACTCCCTGACCCCAAGTGAGTTATCCTAGCCCCTTTATATGTACTCTCTGACCGCAAGTGAGTTACCCTAGCCCCTTTATATGTACTCTCTGACCGCAAGTGAGGTATCCTAGCCTCTTTATATGTACTCCCTGACCTCAAGTGAGTTATCCTAGCCCCTTTATATGTACTCTCTGACCGCAAGTGAGTTATCCTAGCCCCTTTATAAGTACTCCCTGACCCCAGGTGAGTTATCCTAGCCCCTTTATATGTACTCCATGACCCCAAGTGAGTTATCCTAGCACCTTTATATGTACACTCTGACCGCAAGTGAGTTACCCTAGCCCCTTTATAAGTACTCCCTGACCCCAAATGTGTTACCTTAGTCCCATAAATGTACTCCCTGACCCCAAGTGAGTTAACCTATCCCCTATATAAGTACTCCCTGACCCCAAGTTTGTTATCCTAGCCCCTTTATATGTACTCCCTGACCCAAAGTGAGTTATCCTAGCCCCTTTATATGTACTCCCTGACCCAAAGTGAGTTATCCTAGACCCTTTATATGTACTCTCTGACCGCAAGTGAGTTATCCTAGCCCCTTTATAATTACTCCCTGACCCCAAGTGTGTTACCCTAGTATCATATATGTATTCCCTGAACACAAGTGAGATACCTTAGTCCCATAAATGTACTCCCTGACCCCAAGTGAGTTATCCTAGCCCCTTTATATGTACTCTCTGACCGCAAGTGAGTTACCCTAGCCCCTTTATATGTACTCTCTGACCGCAAGTGAGGTATCCTAGCCCCTTTATATGTACTCCCTGACCTCAAGTGAGTTATCCTAGCCCCTTTATATGTACTCTCTGATCGCAAGTGAGTTATCCTAGCCCCTTTATAAGTACTCCCTGACGCCAAGTGTGTTACCCTAGTGTCATATTAGTACTCCCTGGCCCCAAGTAAGTTATCCTAGCCCCTTTATAAGTACTCCCTGATCCCATGTGTGTTACCCTAGTGTCATATTAGTACTCCCTGGCCCCAAATAAGTTACCATAGCCCCTTTATAAGTACTCCCTAACCCCAATTGAGTTATCCTAGCCCCTTTATATGTACTCTCTGGCCACAAGTGAGTTACCCTAGCCCCTTTATATGTACTCTCTGACCGCAAGTGAGTTATCCTAGCCCCTTTATATGTACTCCCTGACCCCAAGTGAGTTATCCTATCCCCTTTATATGTACTCCCTGACCCCAAGTGAGTTATCCTATCCCCTTTATATGTACTCCCTGACCCCAAGTGAGTTATCCTAGACCCTTTATATGTACTCTCTGACCGCAAGTGAGTTATCCTAGCCCCTTTATAAGTACTCCCTGACCCCAAGTGTGTTACCCTAGTATCATATATGTATTCCCTGAACACAAGTGAGATACCTTAGTCCCATAAATGTAATCCCTGACCCCAAGTGAGTTATCCTAGCCCCTTTATATGTACTCTCTGACCGCAAGTGAGTTACCCTAGCCCCTTTATATGTACTCTCTGACCGCAAGTGAGGTATCCTAGCCCCTTTATATGTACTCCCTGACCTCAAGTGAGTTATCCTAGCCCCTTTATATGTACTCTCTGACCGCAAGTGAGTTACCCTAGCCCCTTTATATGTACTCTCTGACCGCAAGTGAGGTATCCTAGCCCCTTTATATGTACTCCCTGACCTCAAGTGAGTTATCCTAGCCCCTTTATATGTACTCTCTGATCGCAAGTGAGTTATCCTAGCCCCTTTATAAGTACTCCCTGACGCCAAGTGTGTTACCCTAGTGTCATATTAGTACTCCCTGGCCCCAAGTAAGTTATCCTAGCCCCTTTATAAGTACTCCCTGATCCCATGTGTGTTACCCTAGTGTCATATTAGTACTCCCTGGCCCCAAATAAGTTACCATAGCCCCTTTATAAGTACTCCCTAACCCCAATTGAGTTATCCTAGCCCCTTTATATGTACTCCCTGACCCCAAGTGAGTTATCCTATCCCCTTTATATGTACTCCCTGACCCCAAGTGAGTTATCCTATCCCCTTTATATGTACTCCCTGACCCCAAGTGAGTTATCCTAGACCCTTTATATGTACTCTCTGACCGCAAGTGAGTTATCCTAGCCCCTTTATATGTACTCCCTGACCTCAAGTGAGTTATCCTAGCCCCTTTATATGTACTCCCTGACCTCAAGTGAGTTATCCTAGCCCCTTTATATGTACTCTCTGACCGCAAGTGAGTTACCCTAGCCCCTTTATATGTACTCTCTGACCGCAAGTGAGTTATCCTAGCCCCTCTGTATGTACTCCCTGACCCCAAGTGAGTTATCCTAGCCCCTTTATATGTACTCCCTGACCCCAAGTGAGTTATCCTAGACCCTTTATATGTACTCTCTGACCGCAAGTGAGTTACCCTAGTCCCATATATGTACTTCCTGACCCCAAGTGAGTTACTATAGCCCCTTTATAAGTACTCCCTGACCCCAAGTGAGTTATCCTAGCCCCTTTATAAGTACTCCCTGACCCCAAGTGAGTTATCCTAGACCATTTATATGTACTCTCTGACCGCAAGTGAGTTATCCTAGCCCCTTTATAAGTACTCCCTGATCCCATGTGTGTTACCCTAGTGTCATATTAGTACTCCCTGGCCCCAAATAAGTTACCATAGCCACTTTATAAGTACTCCCTGACCCCAATTGAGTTATCCTAGCCCCTTTATATGTACTTTCTGACCGCAAGTGAGTTACCCTAGCCCCTTTAGATGTACTCTCTGACCGCAAGTGAGTTATCCTAGCCCCTTAATATGTACTCTCTGACCCCAAGTGTGTTACCCTAGTTTCATATTAGTACACCCTGGCCCGAAGTGAGTTACCATAGCCCCTTTATAAGTACTCCCTGACACCAAGTGAGTTATCCTAGACCATTTATATGTACTCTCTGACCGCAAGTGAGTTATCCTAGCCCCTTTATAAGTACTCCCTGATCCCATGTGTGTTACCCTAGTGTCATATTAGTACTCCCTGGCCCCAAATAAGTTACCATAGCCCCTTTATAAGTACTCCCTGACCCCAAGTGAGTTATCCTAGCCCCTTTATATGTACTCCCTGACCCCAAGTGAGTTATCCTAGACCCTTTATATGTACTCTCTGACCGCAAGTGAGTTACCCTAGTCCCATATATGTACTTCCTGACCCCAAGTGAGTTACTATAGCCCCTTTATAAGTACTCCCTGACCCCAAGTGAGTTATCCTAGCCCCTTTATAAGTACTCCCTGACCCCAAGTGAGTTATCCTAGACCCTTTATATGTACTCTCTGACCGCAAGTGAGTTATCCTAGCCCCTTTATAAGTACTCCCTGACCCCAAGTGTGTTACCCTAGTTTCATATATGTATTCCCTGAACACAAGTGAGTTACCCTAGTCCCATAGAGGTACTCCCTGACCCCAAATGAGTCACCGTAGCACCTTTATAAGTTCTCCCTGACCCCAAGTGTGTAACCTTAGTCTCATAAATGTACTCCCTGACCCCAAGTGAGTTATCCTAGTCCCATCGAATTACTCCCTGACCCTAAGTGAGTAAACCTAGCCCCTATATAAGTACTCCCTGACCCCAGGTGAGTTATCCTAGCCCCTTTATATGTACTCCATGACCCCAAGTGAGTTATCCTAGCACCTTTATATGTACACTCTGACCGCAAGTGAGTTACCCTAGCCCCTTTATAAGTACTCCCTGACCCCAAATGTGTTACCTTAGTCCCATAAATGTACTCCCTGACCCCAAGTGAGTTAACCTATCCCCTATATAAGTACTCCCTGACCCCAAGTTTGTTATCCTAGCCCCTTTATATGTACTCTCTGACCGCAAGTGAGTTATCCTAGCCTCTTCATATGTACTCCCTGACCCCAAGTATGTTACCCTAGTGTCATATTAGTACTCCCTGGCCCCAAGTGAGTTACCATAGCCCCTTTATAAGTACTCCCTGACACCAAGTGAGTTATCCTAGCCCCTTTATATGTACTCCCTGACCCCAAGTGAGTTATCCTAGCCCCTTTATATGTACTCTCTGACCGCAAGTGAGTTATCCTAGCCCCTTTATAAGTACTCCCTGATCCCATGTGTGTTACCCTAGTGTCATATTAGTACACCCTGGCCCCAAATAAGTTACCATAGCCCCTTTATAAGTACTCCCTAACCCCAATTGAGTTATCCTAGCCCCTTTATATGTACTCTCTGACCACAAGTGAGTTACCCTAGCCCCTTTATATGTACTCTCTGACCGCAAGTGAGTTATCCTAGCCCCTTTATATGTACTCCCTGACCCCAAGTGAGTTATCCTATCCCCTTTATATGTACTCCCTGACCCCAAGTGAGTTATCCTATCCCCTTTATATGTACTCCCTGACCCCAAGTGAGTTATCCTAGACCCTTTATATGTACTCTCTGACCGCAAGTGAGTTATCCTAGCCCCTTTATAAGTACTCCCTGACCCCAAGTGTGTTACCCTAGTATCATATATGTATTCCCTGAACACAAGTGAGATACCTTAGTCCCATAAATGTAATCCCTGACCCCAAGTGAGTTATCCTAGCCCCTTTATATGTACTCTCTGACCGCAAGTGAGTTACCCTAGCCCCTTTATATGTACTCTCTGACCGCAAGTGAGGTATCCTAGCCCCTTTATATGTACTCCCTGACCTCAAGTGAGTTATCCTAGCCCCTTTATATGTACTCTCTGACCGCAAGTGAGTTACCCTAGCCCCTTTATATGTACTCTCTGACCGCAAGTGAGGTATCCTAGCCCCTTTATATGTACTCCCTGACCTCAAGTGAGTTATCCTAGCCCCTTTATATGTACTCTCTGATCGCAAGTGAGTTATCCTAGCCCCTTTATAAGTACTCCCTGACGCCAAGTGTGTTACCCTAGTGTCATATTAGTACTCCCTGGCCCCAAGTAAGTTATCCTAGCCCCTTTATAAGTACTCCCTGATCCCATGTGTGTTACCCTAGTGTCATATTAGTACTCCCTGGCCCCAAATAAGTTACCATAGCCCCTTTATAAGTACTCCCTAACCCCAATTGAGTTATCCTAGCCCCTTTATATGTACTCCCTGACCCCAAGTGAGTTATCCTATCCCCTTTATATGTACTCCCTGACCCCAAGTGAGTTATCCTATCCCCTTTATATGTACTCCCTGACCCCAAGTGAGTTATCCTAGACCCTTTATATGTACTCTCTGACCGCAAGTGAGTTATCCTAGCCCCTTTATATGTACTCCCTGACCTCAAGTGAGTTATCCTAGCCCCTTTATATGTACTCCCTGACCTCAAGTGAGTTATCCTAGCCCCTATATAAGTACTCCCTGACCCCAGGTGAGTTATCCTAGCCCCTTTATATGTACTCCATGACCCCAAGTGAGTTATCCTAGCACCTTTATATGTACTCCCTGACCCCAAGTGAGTTATCCTAGCCCCTTTATATGTACTCCCTGACCCCAAGTGAGTTATCCTAGCCCCTTTATATGTACTCCCTGACCCCAAGTGAATTAACCTATCCCCTATATAAGTACTCCCTGACCCCAAGTTTGTTATCCTAGCCCCTTTATATGTACTCTCTGACCGCAAGTGAGTTATCCTAGCCTCTTCATATGTACTCCCTGACCCCAAGTATGTTACCCTAGTGTCATATTAGTACTCCCTGGCCCCAAGTGAGTTACCATAGCCCCTTTATAAGTACTCCCTGACACCAAGTGAGTTATCCTAGCCCCTTTATATGTACTCCCTGACCCCAAGTGAGTTATCCTAGCCCCTTTATATGTACTCTCTGACCGCAAGTGAGTTATCCTAGCCCCTTTATAAGTACTCCCTGATCCCATGTGTGTTACCCTAGTGTCATATTAGTACACCCTGGCCCCAAATAAGTTACCATAGCCCCTTTATAAGTACTCCCTAACCCCAATTGAGTTATCCTAGCCCCTTTATATGTACTCTCTGACCACAAGTGAGTTACCCTAGCCCCTTTATATGTACTCTCTGACCGCAAGTGAGTTATCCTAGCCCCTTTATATGTACTCCCTGACCCCAAGTGAGTTATCCTATCCCCTTTATATGTACTCCCTGACCCCAAGTGAGTTATCCTATCCCCTTTATATGTACTCCCTGACCCCAAGTGAGTTATCCTAGACCCTTTATATGTACTCTCTGACCGCAAGTGAGTTATCCTAGCCCCTTTATAAGTACTCCCTGACCCCAAGTGTGTTACCCTAGTATCATATATGTATTCCCTGAACACAAGTGAGATACCTTAGTCCCATAAATGTAATCCCTGACCCCAAGTGAGTTATCCTAGCCCCTTTATATGTACTCTCTGACCGCAAGTGAGTTACCCTAGCCCCTTTATATGTACTCTCTGACCGCAAGTGAGGTATCCTAGCCCCTTTATATGTACTCCCTGACCTCAAGTGAGTTATCCTAGCCCCTTTATATGTACTCTCTGACCGCAAGTGAGTTACCCTAGCCCCTTTATATGTACTCTCTGACCGCAAGTGAGGTATCCTAGCCCCTTTATATGTACTCCCTGACCTCAAGTGAGTTATCCTAGCCCCTTTATATGTACTCTCTGATCGCAAGTGAGTTATCCTAGCCCCTTTATAAGTACTCCCTGACGCCAAGTGTGTTACCCTAGTGTCATATTAGTACTCCCTGGCCCCAAGTAAGTTATCCTAGCCCCTTTATAAGTACTCCCTGATCCCATGTGTGTTACCCTAGTGTCATATTAGTACTCCCTGGCCCCAAATAAGTTACCATAGCCCCTTTATAAGTACTCCCTAACCCCAATTGAGTTATCCTAGCCCCTTTATATGTACTCCCCTGACCCCAAGTGAGTTATCCTATCCCCTTTATATGTACTCCCTGACCCCAAGTGAGTTATCCTATCCCCTTTATATGTACTCCCTGACCCCAAGTGAGTTATCCTAGACCCTTTATATGTACTCTCTGACCGCAAGTGAGTTATCCTAGCCCCTTTATATGTACTCCCTGACCTCAAGTGAGTTATCCTAGCCCCTTTATATGTACTCCCTGACCTCAAGTGAGTTATCCTAGCCCCTTTATATGTACTCTCTGACCGCAAGTGAGTTACCCTAGCCCCTTTATATGTACTCTCTGACCGCAAGTGAGTTATCCTAGCCCCTCTGTATGTACTCCCTGACCCCAAGTGAGTTATCCTAGCCCCTTTATATGTACTCCCTGACCCCAAGTGAGTTATCCTAGCCCCTTTATATGTACTCCCTGACCCCAAGTGAATTATCCTAGACCCTTTATATGTACTCTCTGACCGCAAGTGAGTTACCCTAGTCCCATATATGTACTTCCTGACCCCAAGTGAGTTACTATAGCCCCTTTATAAGTACTCCCTGACCCCAAGTGAGTTATCCTAGCCCCTTTATAAGTACTCCCTGACCCCAAGTGAGTTATCCTAGACCATTTATATGTACTCTCTGACCGCAAGTGAGTTATCCTAGCCCCTTTATAAGTACTCCCTGATCCCATGTGTGTTACCCTAGTGTCATATTAGTACTCCCTGGCCCCAAATAAGTTACCATAGCCACTTTATAAGTACTCCCTGACCCCAATTGAGTTATCCTAGCCCCTTTATATGTACTTTCTGACCGCAAGTGAGTTACCCTAGCCCCTTTAGATGTACTCTCTGACCGCAAGTGAGTTATCCTAGCCCCTTAATATGTACTCTCTGACCCCAAGTGTGTTACCCTAGTTTCATATTAGTACACCCTGGCCCGAAGTGAGTTACCATAGCCCCTTTATAAGTACTCCCTGACACCAAGTGAGTTATCTTAGACCATTTATATGTACTCTCTGACCGCAAGTGAGTTATCCTAGCCCCTTTATAAGTACTCCCTGATCCCATGTGTGTTACCCTAGTGTCATATTAGTACTCCCTGGCCCCAAATAAGTTACCATAGCCCCTTTATAAGTACTCCCTGACCCCAAGTGAGTTATCCTAGCCCCTTTATATGTACTCCCTGACCCCAAGTGAGTTATCCTAGACCCTTTATATGTACTCTCTGACCGCAAGTGAGTTACCCTAGTCCCATATATGTACTTCCTGACCCCAAGTGAGTTACTATAGCCCCTTTATAAGTACTCCCTGACCCCAAGTGAGTTATCCTAGCCCCTTTATAAGTACTCCCTGACCCCAAGTGAGTTATCCTAGACCCTTTATATGTACTCTCTGACCGCAAGTGAGTTATCCTAGCCCCTTTATAAGTACTCCCTGACCCCAAGTGTGTTACCCTAGTTTCATATATGTATTCCCTGAACACAAGTGAGTTACCCTAGTCCCATAGAGGTACTCCCTGACCCCAAATGAGTCACCGTAGCACCTTTATAAGTTCTCCCTGACCCCAAGTGTGTAACCTTAGTCTCATAAATGTACTCCCTGACCCCAAGTGAGTTATCCTAGTCCCATCGAAGTACTCCCTGACCCTAAGTGAGTAAACCTAGCCCCTATATAAGTACTCCCTGACCCCAGGTGAGTTATCCTAGCCCCTTTATATGTACTCCATGACCCCAAGTGAGTTATCCTAGCACCTTTATATGTACACTCTGACCGCAAGTGAGTTACCCTAGCCCCTTTATAAGTACTCCCTGACCCCAAATGTGTTACCTTAGTCCCATAAATGTACTCCCTGACCCCAAGTGAGTTAACCTATCCCCTATATAAGTACTCCCTGACCCCAAGTTTGTTATCCTAGCCCCTTTATATGTACTCTCTGACCGCAAGTGAGTTATCCTAGCCTCTTCATATGTACTCCCTGACCCCAAGTATGTTACCCTAGTGTCATATTAGTACTCCCTGGCCCCAAGTGAGTTACCATAGCCCCTTTATAAGTACTCCCTGACACCAAGTGAGTTATCCTAGCCCCTTTATATGTACTCCCTGACCCCAAGTGAGTTATCCTAGCCCCTTTATATGTACTCTCTGACCGCAAGTGAGTTATCCTAGCCCCTTTATAAGTACTCCCTGATCCCATGTGTGTTACCCTAGTGTCATATTAGTACACCCTGGCCCCAAATAAGTTACCATAGCCCCTTTATAAGTACTCCCTAACCCCAATTGAGTTATCCTAGCCCCTTTATATGTACTCTCTGACCGCAAGTGAGTTACCCTAGCCCCTTTATATGTACTCTCTGACCGCAAGTGAGTTATCCTAGCCCCTTTATATGTACTCCCTGACCCCAAGTGAGTTATCTTAGCCCCTTTATATGTACTCCCTGACCCCAAGTGAGTTATCCTAGCCCCTTTATATGTACTCCCTGACCCAAAGTGAGTTATCCTAGACCCTTTATATGTACTCTCTGACCGCAAGTGAGTTATCCTAGCCCCTTTATAAGTACTCCCTGACCCCAAGTGTGTTACCCTAGTATCATATATGTATTCCCTGAACACAAGTGAGATACCTTAGTCCCATAAATGTACTCCCTGACCCCAAGTGAGTTATCCTAGCCCCTTTATATGTACTCTCTGACCGCAAGTGAGTTACCCTAGCCCCTTTATATGTACTCTCTGACCGCAAGTGAGGTATCCTAGCCCCTTTATATGTACTCCCTGACCTCAAGTGAGTTATCCTAGCCCCTTTATATGTACTCTCTGATCGCAAGTAAGTTATCCTAGCCCCTTTATAAGTACTCCCAGACGCCAAGTGTGTTACCCTAGTGTCATATTAGTACTCCCTGGCCCCAAGTAAGTTATCCTAGCCCCTTTATAAGTACTCCCTGACCCCAGGTGAGTTATCCTAGCCCCTTTATATGTACTCCATGACCCCAAGTGAGTTATCCTAGCACCTTTATATGTACACTCTGACCGCAAGTGAGTTACCCTAGCCCCTTTATAAGTACTCCCTGACCCCAAATGTGTTACCTTAGTCCCATAAATGTACTCCCTGACCCCAAGTGAGTTAACCTATCCCCTATATAAGTACTCCCTGACCCCAAGTTTGTTATCCTAGCCCCTTTATATGTACTCCCTGACCCCAAGTGAGTTATCCTAGCCCCTTTATATGTACTCCCTGACCCAAAGTGAGTTATCCTAGACCCTTTATATGTACTCTCTGACCGCAAGTGAGTTATCCTAGCCCCTTTATAAGTACTCCCTGACCCCAAGTGTGTTACCCTAGTATCATATATGTATTCCCTGAACACAAGTGAGATACCTTAGTCCCATAAATGTACTCCCTGACCCCAAGTGAGTTATCCTAGCCCCTTTATATGTACTCTCTGACCGCAAGTGAGTTACCCTAGCCCCTTTATATGTACTCTCTGACCGCAAGTGAGGTATCCTAGCCCCTTTATATGTACTCCCTGACCTCAAGTGAGTTATCCTAGCCCCTTTATATGTACTCTCTGATCGCAAGTGAGTTATCCTAGCCCCTTTATAAGTAATCCCTGACGCCAAGTGTGTTACCCTAGTGTCATATTAGTACTCCCTGGCCCCAAGTAAGTTATCCTAGCCCCTTTACAAGTACTCCCTGATCCCATGTGTGTTACCCTAGTGTCATATTAGTACTCCCTGGCCCCAAATAAGTTACCATAGCCCCTTTATAAGTACTCCCTAACCCCAATTGAGTTATCCTAGCCCCTTTATATGTACTCTCTGACCACAAGTGAGTTACCCTAGCCCCTTTATATGTACTCTCTGACCGCAAGTGAGTTATCCTAGCCCCTTTATATGTACTCCCTGACCCCAAGTGAGTTATCCTATCCCCTTTATATGTACTCCCTGACCCCAAGTGAGTTATCCTATCCCCTTTATATGTACTCCCTGACCCCAAGTGAGTTATCCTAGACCCTTTATATGTACTCTCTGACCGCAAGTGAGTTATCCTAGCCCCTTTATAAGTACTCCCTGACCCCAAGTGTGTTACCCTAGTATCATATATGTATTCCCTGAACACAAGTGAGATACCTTAGTCCCATAAATGTAATCCCTGACCCCAAGTGAGTTATCCTAGCCCCTTTATATGTACTCTCTGACCGCAAGTGAGTTACCCTAGCCCCTTTATATGTACTCTCTGACCGCAAGTGAGGTATCCTAGCCCCTTTATATGTACTCCCTGACCTCAAGTGAGTTATCCTAGCCCCTTTATATGTACTCTCTGACCGCAAGTGAGTTACCCTAGCCCCTTTATATGTACTCTCTGACCGCAAGTGAGGTATCCTAGCCCCTTTATATGTACTCCCTGACCTCAAGTGAGTTATCCTAGCCCCTTTATATGTACTCTCTGATCGCAAGTGAGTTATCCTAGCCCCTTTATAAGTACTCCCTGACGCCAAGTGTGTTACCCTAGTGTCATATTAGTACTCCCTGGCCCCAAGTAAGTTATCCTAGCCCCTTTATAAGTACTCCCTGATCCCATGTGTGTTACCCTAGTGTCATATTAGTACTCCCTGGCCCCAAATAAGTTACCATAGCCCCTTTATAAGTACTCCCTAACCCCAATTGAGTTATCCTAGCCCCTTTATATGTACTCCCTGACCCCAAGTGAGTTATCCTATCCCCTTTATATGTACTCCCTGACCCCAAGTGAGTTATCCTATCCCCTTTATATGTACTCCCTGACCCCAAGTGAGTTATCCTAGACCCTTTATATGTACTCTCTGACCGCAAGTGAGTTATCCTAGCCCCTTTATATGTACTCCCTGACCTCAAGTGAGTTATCCTAGCCCCTTTATATGTACTCCCTGACCTCAAGTGAGTTATCCTAGCCCCTTTATATGTACTCTCTGACCGCAAGTGAGTTAACCTAGCCCCTTTATATGTACTCTCTGACAGCAAGTGAGTTATCCTAGCCCCTCTGTATGTACTCCCTGACCCCAAGTGAGTTATCCTAGCCCCTTTATATGTACTCCCTGACCCCAAGGGAGTTATCCTAGCCCCTTTATATGTACTCCCTGACCCCAAGTGAGTTATCCTAGACCCTTTATATGTACTCTCTGACCGCAAGTGAGTTATCCTAGCCCCTTTATAAGTACTCCCTGACCCCAAGTGTGTTACCCTAGTATCATATATGTATTCCCTGAACACAAGTGAGATACCTTAGTCCCATAAATGTACTCCCTGACCCCAAGTGAGTTATCCTAGCCCCTTTATATGTACTCTCTGATCGCAAGTGAGTTATACTAGCCCATTTATAAGTACTCCCTGAACCCAAGTGTGTTACCCTAGTTTCATTTATGTATTCCCTGAACACAAGTGAGTTACCCTAGTCCCATAGAGGTACTCCCTGATCCCAAATAAGTCACCGTAGCACCTTTATAAATTCTCCCTGACCCCAAGTGTGTTACCTTAGTCACATAAATGTACTCCCTGACCCCAAGTGAGTTATCCTAGTCCCATCGAAGTACACCCTGACCCCAAGTGAGTTAACCTAGCCCCTATATAAGTACTCCTTGACTCCAAGTGAGTTAATCTAGCCGCTTTTTATGTACTCCCTGTCCCTAAGTGAGTACCCTAGTCCCAAATAAGTACTTCCTGACCCCAAGTGAGTTACTATAGCCCCTTTATAAGTACTCCCTGACCCCAAGTGAGTTATCATAGCCCCTTTATATGTACTCCCTGACCCAAAGTGAGGTACCATAGCCCCTTTATAAGTACTCCCTGACCCCAAGTGAGTTTTCCTAGCCCCTTTATAAGTACTCCCTGACCCCAAGTGTGTTACACTAGTTTCATTTATGTATTCCCTGAACACAAGTGAGTTACCCTAGTCCCATAGAGGTACTCCCTGACCCCAAATGAGTCACCGTAGCACCTTTATAAGTTCTCCCTGACCCCAAGTGTGTAACCTTAGTCTCATAAATGTACTCCCTGACCCCAAGTGAGTTATCCTAGTCCCATCGAAGTACTCCCTGACCCTAAGTGAGTAAACCTAGCCCCTATATAAGTACTCCCTGACCCCAGGTGAGTTATCCTAGCCCCTTTATATGTACTCCATGACCCCAAGTGAGGTATCCTAGCCCCTTTATATGTACTCCCTGACCTCAAGTGAGTTATCCTAGCCCCTTTATATGTACTCTCTGACCGCAAGTGAGTTATCCTAGCCCCTTTATAAGTTCTCTCTGACCGCAAGTGAGTTACCCTACCCCCTTTATATGTACTCTCTGACCGCAAGTGAGTTATCCTAGCCCCTCTGTATGTACTCCCTGACCCCAAGTGAGTTATCCTAGCCCCTTTATATGTACTCCCTGACCCCAAGTGAGTTATCCTAGCCCCTTTATATGTACTCCCTGACCCAAAGTGAGTTATCCTAGACCCTTTATATGTACTCTCTGACCGCAAGTGAGTTATCCTAGCCCCTTTATAAGTACTCCCTGACCCCAAGTGTGTTACCCTAGTATCATATATGTATTCCCTGAACACAAGTGAGATACCTTAGTCCCATAAATGTACTCCCTGACCCCAAGTGAGTTATCCTAGCCCCTTTATATGTACTCTCTGACCGCAAGTGAGTTACCCTAGCCCCTTTATATGTACTCTCTGACCGCAAGTGAGGTATCCTAGCCCCTTTATATGTACTCCCTGACCTCAAGTGAGTTATCCTAGCCCCTTTATATGTACTCTCTGATCGCAAGTGAGTTATCCTAGCCCCTTTATAAGTACTCCCAGACGCCAAGTGTGTTACCCTAGTGTCATATTAGTACTCCCTGGCCCCAAGTAAGTTATCCAGCCCCTTTATAAGTACTCCCTGACCCCAGGTGAGTTATCCTAGCCCCTTTATATGTACTCCATGACCCCAAGTGAGTTATCCTAGCACCTTTATATGTACACTCTGACCGCAAGTGAGTTACCCTAGCCCCTTTATAAGTACTCCCTGACCCCAAATGTGTTACCTTAGTCCCATAAATGTACTCCCTGACCCCAAGTGAGTTCACCTATCCCCTATATAAGTACTCCCTGACCCCAAGTTTGTTATCCTAGCCCCTTTATATGTACTCCCTGACCCCAAGTGAGTTATCCTAGCCCCTTTATATGTACTCCCTGACCCAAAGTGAGTTATCCTAGACCCTTTATATGTACTCTCTGACCGCAAGTGAGTTATCCTAGCCCCTTTATAAGTACTCCCTGACCCCAAGTGTGTTACCCTAGTATCATATATGTATTCCCTGAACACAAGTGAGATACCTTAGTCCCATAAATGTACTCCCTGACCCCAAGTGAGTTATCCTAGCCCCTTTATATGTACTCTCTGACCGCAAGTGAGTTACCCTAGCCCCTTTATATGTACTCTCTGACCGCAAGTGAGGTATCCTAGCCCCTTTATATGTACTCCCTGACCTCAAGTGAGTTATCCTAGCCCCTTTATATGTACTCTCTGATCGCAAGTGAGTTATCCTAGCCCCTTTATAAGTACTCCCTGACGCCAAGTGTGTTACCCTAGTGTCATATTAGTACTCCCTGGCCCCAAGTAAGTTATCCTAGCCCCTTTATAAGTACTCCCTGATCCCATGTGTGTTACCCTAGTGTCATATTAGTACTCCCTGGCCCCAAATAAGTTACCATAGCCCCTTTATAAGTACTCCCTAACCCCAATTGAGTTATCCTAGCCCCTTTATATGTACACTCTGACCGCAAGTGAGTTACCCTAGCCCCTTTATAAGTACTCCCTGACCCCAAATGTGTTACCTTAGTCCCATAAATGTACTCCCTGACCCCAAGTGAGTTAACCTATCCCCTATATAAGTACTCCCTGACCCCAAGTTTGTTATCCTAGCCCCTTTATATGTACTCCCTGACCCCAATTGAGTTATCCTAGCCCCTTTATATGTACTCTCTGACCGCAAGTGAGTTACCCTAGTCCCATATATGTACTTCCTGACCCCAAGTGAGTTACTATAGCCCCTTTATATGTACTCCCTGACCAAAAGTGAGGTACCATAGCCCCTTTATAAGTACTCCCTGACCCCAAGTGAGTTATCCTAGCCCCTTTATAAGTACTCCCTGACCCCAAGTGTGTTACACTAGTTTCATTTATGTATTCCCTGAACACAAATGAGTTACCCTAGTCCCATAGAGGTACTCCCTGACCCCAAATGAGTCACCGTAGCACCTTTATAAGTTCTCCCTGACCCCAAGTGTGTAACCTTAGTCTCATAAATGTACTACCTGACCCCAAGTGAGTTATCCTAGTCCCATCGAAGTACTCCCTGACCCTAAGTGAGTAAACCTAGCCCCTATATAAGTACTCCCTGACCCCAGGTGAGTTATCCTAGCCCCTTTATATGTACTCCATGACCCCAAGTGAGGTATCCTAGCCCCTTTATATGTACTCCCTGACCTCAAGTGAGTTATCCTAGCCCCTTTATATGTACTCTCTGACCGCAAGTGAGTTATCCTAGCCCCTTTATAAGTACTCCCTGACCCCAAGTGTGTTACCCTAGTATCATATATGTATTCCCTGAACACAAGTGAGTTACCCTAGTCCCATAGAGGTACTCCCTGATCCCAAATAAGTCACCATAGCACCTTTATAAATTCTCCCTGACCCCAAGTGTGTTACCTTAGTCACATAAATGTACTCCCTGACCCCAAGTGAGTTATCCTAGTCCCATCGAAGTACACCCTGACCCCAAGTGAGTTAACCTAGCCCCTATATAAGTACTCCATGACTCCAAGTGAGTTATCCTAGCCGCTTTTTATGTACTCCCTGTCCCTAAGTGAGTACCCTAGTCCCAAATAAGTACTTCCTGACCCCAAGTGAGTTACTATAGCCCCTTTATAAGTACTCCCTGACCGCAAGTGAGTTACCCTAGTCCCATATATGTACTCCCTGACCCCAAATGAGTTATCCTATCCCCTTTATATGTACACTCTGACCGCAAGTGAGTTATTCAAACCCCTTTATAAGTACTCCCTGACCCCAAGTGTGTTACCCTAGTCTCATATAAGTACTCCCTGAACCCAATTGAGTTACCATATCACCTTTATAAGTACTCCCTGACCCCAAGTAAGTTATCCTAGCTCCTTTATAAGTACTCTCTGACCGCAAGTGAGTTACCCTAGCCCCTTTATATGTACTCTCTGACCGCAAGTGAGGTATCCTAGCCTCTTTATATGTACTCCCTGACCTCAAGTGAGTTATCCTAGCCCCTTTATATGTACTCTCTGACCGCAAGTGAGTTATCCTAGCCCCTTTATAAGTACTCCCTGATCCCATGTGTGTTACCCTAGTGTCATATTAGTACTACCTGGCCCCAAATAAGTTACCATAGCCACTTTATAAGTACTCCCTGACCCCAATTGAGTTATCCTAGCCCCTTTATATGTACTTTCTGACCGCAAGTGAGTTACCCTAGCCCCTTTAGATGTACTCTCTGACCGCAAGTGAGTTATCCTAGCCCCTTAATATGTACTCCCTGACCCCAAGTGTGTTACCCTAGTTTCATATTAGTACACCCTGGCCCGAAGTGAGTTACCATAGCCCCTTTATAAGTACTCCCTGACCCCAAGTGAGTTATCCTAGCCCCTTTATATGTACTCCCTGACCCCAAGTGAGTTATCCTAGACCCTTTATATGTACTCTCTGACCGCAAGTGAGTTACCCTAGTCCCATATATGTACTTCCTGACCCCAAGTGAGTTACTATAGCCCCTTTATAAGTACTCCCTGACCCCAAGTGAGTTATCCTAGCCCCTTTATAAGTACTCCCTGACCCCAAGTGAGTTATCCTAGACCATTTATATGTACTCTCTGACCGCAAGTGAGTTATCCTAGCCCCTTTATAAGTACTCCCTGATCCCATGTGTGTTACCCTAGTGTCATATTAGTACTCCCTGGCCCCAAATAAGTTACCATAGCCACTTTATAAGTACTCCCTGACCCCAATTGAGTTATCCTAGCCCCTTTATATGTACTCTCTGACCGCAAGTGAGTTATCCTAGCCCCTTTATAAGTACTCCCTGATCCCATGTGAGTTATCCTAGCCCCTTTATATGTACTCCCTGACCCCAAGTGAGTTATCCTAGCCCCTTTATATGTACTCCCTGACCCCAAGTGAGTTATCCTGGACCCTTTATATGTACTCTCTGACCGCAAGTGAGTTATCCTAACCCCTTTATAAGTACTCCCTGACCCCAAGTGTGTTACCCTAGCCCCTTTATATGTACTCTCTGACCGCAAGTGAGTTATCCTAGCCCCTTTATAAGTACTCCCTGACCCCAAGTGTGTTACCCTATTGTCATATTAGTACTCCCTGGCCCCAAGTGAGTTACCATAGCCCATTTATAACTACTCCCTGACCCCAAGTGAGTTACCCTGGTTCCATATAAGTTCTCCCAGACACCAAGTGAGTTAGCCTAGTCCCATGTATGTACTCCCTGACCCCAAGTGAGTTATCCTATCGCCTTTTTATGTACTCTCTAACCGCAAGTGAGTTATACTAGCCCCTTTATAAGTACTCCCTGAACCCAAGTGTGTTACCTTAGCCCCTTTATAAGTGTTCCCTGACCCCAAGTGAGTTATCCTATCCCATTTATATGTACTCTCTGACCGCAAGTGAGTTACCCTAGTCCCTTTATATATACTCTCTGACCGCAAGTGAGTTACCCTAGCCCCTTTATATGTACTCTCTGACCGCAAGTGAGTTATCCTAGCCCCTTTATAAGTACTCCCTGACCCCAAGTGTATTACCCTAGTATCATATATGTATTCCCTGAACACAAGTGAGATACCTTAGTCCCATAAATGTACTCCCTGACCCCAAGTGAGTTATCCTAGCCCCTTTATATGTACTCTCTGACCGCAAGTGAGTTACCCTAGCCCCTTTATATGTACTCTCTGACCGCAAGTGAGGTATCCTAGCCTCTTTATATGTACTCCCTGACCTCAAGTGAGTTATCCTAGCCCCTTTATATGTACTCTCTGACCGCAAGTGAGTTATCCTAGCCCCTTTATAAGTACTCCCTGATCCCATGTGTGTTACCCTAGTGTCATATTAGTACTACCTGGCCCCAAATAAGTTACCATAGCCACTTTATAAGTACTCCCTGACCCCAATTGAGTTATCCTAGCCCCTTTATATGTACTTTCTGACCGCAAGTGAGTTACCCTAGCCCCTTTAGATGTACTCTCTGACCGCAAGTGAGTTATCCTAGCCCCTTAATATGTACTCCCTGACCCCAAGTGTGTTACCCTAGTTTCATATTAGTACACCCTGGCCCGAAGTGAGTTACCATAGCCCCTTTATAAGTACTCCCTGACCCCAAGTGAGTTATCCTAGCCCCTTTATATGTACTCCCTGACCCCAAGTGAGTTATCCTAGACCCTTTATATGTACTCTCTGACCGCAAGTGAGTTACCCTAGTCCCATATATGTACTTCCTGACCCCAAGTGAGTTACTATAGCCCCTTTATAAGTACTCCCTGACCCCAAGTGAGTTATCCTAGCCCCTTTGTAAGTACTCCCTGACCCCAAGTGAGTTATCCTAGACCATTTATATGTACTCTCTGACCGCAAGTGAGTTATCCTAGCCCCTTTATAAGTACTCCCTGATCCCATGTGTGTTACCCTAGTGTCATATTAGTACTCCCTGGCCCCAAATAAGTTACCATAGCCACTTTATAAGTACTCCCTGACCCCAATTGAGTTATCCTAGCCCCTTTATATGTACTTTCTGACCGCAAGTGAGTTACCCTAGCCCCTTTAGATGTACTCTCTGACCGCAAGTGAGTTATCCTAGCCCCTTAATATGTACTCCCTGACCCCAAGTGTGTTACCCTAGTTTCATATTAGTACACCCTGGCCCGAAGTGAGTTACCATAGCCCCTTTATAAGTACTCCCTGACCCCAAGTGAGTTATCCTAGACCATTTATATGTACTCTCTGACCGCAAGTGAGTTATCCTAGCCCCTTTATAAGTACTCCCTGATCCCATGTGTGTTACCCTAGTGTCATATTAGTACTCCCTGGCCCCAAATAAGTTACCATAGCCCCTTTATAAGTACTCCCTGACCCCAAGTGAGTTATCCTAGCCCCTTTATATGTACTCCCTGACCCCAAGTGAGTTATCCTAGACCCTTTATATGTACTCTCTGACCGCAAGTGAGTTACCCTAGTCCCATATATGTACTTCCTGACCCCAAGTGAGTTACTATAGCCCCTTTATAAGTACTCCCTGACCCCAAGTGAGTTATCCTAGCCCCTTTATAAGTACTCCCTGACCCCAAGTGAGTTATCCTAGACCCTTTATATGTACTCTCTGACCGCAAGTGAGTTATCCTAGCCCCTTTATAAGTACTCTCTGACCCCAAGTGAGTTACTATAGCCCCTTTATAAGTACTCCCTGACCCCAAGTGAGTTATCCTAGCCCCTTTATAAGTACTCCCTGACCCCAAGTGAGTTATCCTAGACCCTTTATATGTACTCTCTGACCGCAAGTGAGTTATCCTAGCCCCTTTATAAGTACTCCCTGACCCCAAGTGTGTTACCCTAGTTTCATATATGTATTCCCTGAACACAAGTGAGTTACCCTAGTCCCATAGAGGTACTCCCTGACCCCAAATGAGTCACCGTAGCACCTTTATAAGTTCTCCCTGACCCCAAGTGTGTAACCTTAGTCTCATAAATGTACTCCCTGACCCCAAGTGAGTTATCCTAGTCCCATCGAAGTACTCCCTGACCCTAAGTGAGTAAACCTAGCCCCTATATAAGTACTCCCTGACCCCAGGTGAGTTATCCTAGCCCCTTTATATGTACTCCATGACCCCAAGTGAGTTATCCTAGCACCTTTATATGTACACTCTGACCGCAAGTGAGTTACCCTAGCCCCTTTATAAGTACTCCCTGACCCCAAATGTGTTACCTTAGTCCCATAAATGTACTCCCTGACCCCAAGTGAGTTAACCTATCCCCTATATAAGTACTCCCTGACACCAAGTTTGTTATCCTAGCCCCTTTATATGTACTCTCTGACCGCAAGTGAGTTATCCTAGCCTCTTCATATGTACTCCCTGACCCCAAGTATGTTACCCTAGTGTCATATTAGTACTCCCTGGCCCCAAGTGAGTTACCATAGCCCCTTTATAAGTACTCCCTGACACCAAGTGAGTTATCCTAGCCCCTTTATATGTACTCCCTGACCCCAAGTGAGTTATCCTAGCCCCTTTATATGTACTCTCTGACCGCAAGTGAGTTATCCTAGCCCCTTTATAAGTACTCCCTGATCCCATGTGTGTTACACTAGTGTCATATTAGTACACCCTGGCCCCAAATAAGTTACCATAGCCCCTTTATAAGTACTCCCTAACCCCAATTGAGTTATCCTAGCCCCTTTATATGTACTCTCTGACCGCAAGTGAGTTACCCTAGCCCCTTTATATGTACTCTCTGACCGCAAGTGAGTTATCCTAGCCCCTTTATATGTACTCCCTGACCCCAAGTGAGTTATCTTAGCCCCTTTATATGTACTCCCTGACCCCAAGTGAGTTATCCTAGCCCCTTTATATGTACTCCCTGACCCAAAGTGAGTTATCCTAGACCCTTTATATGTACTCTCTGACCGCAAGTGAGTTATCCTAGCCCCTTTATAAGTACTCCCTGACCCCAAGTGTGTTACCCTAGTATCATATATGTATTCCCTGAACACAAGTGAGATACCTTAGTCCCATAAATGTACTCCCTGACCCCAAGTGAGTTATCCTAGCCCCTTTATATGTACTCTCTGACCGCAAGTGAGTTACCCTAGCCCCTTTATATGTACTCTCTGACCGCAAGTGAGGTATCCTAGCCCCTTTATATGTACTCCCTGACCTCAAGTGAGTTATCCTAGCCCCTTTATATGTACTCTCTGATCGCAAGTAAGTTATCCTAGCCCCTTTATAAGTACTCCCAGACGCCAAGTGTGTTACCCTAGTGTCATATTAGTACTCCCTGGCCCCAAGTAAGTTATCCTAGCCCCTTTATAAGTACTCCCTGACCCCAGGTGAGTTATCCTAGCCCCTTTATATGTACTCCATGACCCCAAGTGAGTTATCCTAGCACCTTTATATGTACTCCCTGACCTCAAGTGAGTTATCCTAGCCCCTTTATATGTACTCTCTGATCGCAAGTAAGTTATCCTAGCCCCTTTATAAGTACTCTCTGACCCCAAGTGAGTTACTATAGCCCCTTTATAAGTACTCCCTGACCCCAAGTGAGTTATCCTAGCCCCTTTATAAGTACTCCCTGACCCCAAGTGAGTTATCCTAGACCCTTTATATGTACTCTCTGACCGCAAGTGAGTTATCCTAGCCCCTTTATAAGTACTCCCTGACCCCAAGTGTGTTACCCTAGTTTCATATATGTATTCCCTGAACACAAGTGAGTTACCCTAGTCCCATAGAGGTACTCCCTGACCCCAAATGAGTCACCGTAGCACCTTTATAAGTTCTCCCTGACCCCAAGTGTGTAACCTTAGTCTCATAAATGTACTCCCTGACCCCAAGTGAGTTATCCTAGTCCCATCGAAGTACTCCCTGACCCTAAGTGAGTAAACCTAGCCCCTATATAAGTACTCCCTGACCCCAGGTGAGTTATCCTAGCCACTTTATATGTACTCCATGACCCCAAGTGAGTTATCCTAGCACCTTTATATGTACACTCTGACCGCAAGTGAGTTACCCTAGCCCCTTTATAAGTACTCCCTGACCCCAAATGTGTTACCTTAGTCCCATAAATGTACTCCCTGACCCCAAGTGAGTTAACCTATCCCCTATATAAGTACTCCCTGACCCCAAGTTTGTTATCCTAGCCCCTTTATATGTACTCTCTGACCGCAAGTGAGTTATCCTAGCCTCTTCATATGTACTCCCTGACCCCAAGTATGTTACCCTAGTGTCATATTAGTACTCCCTGGCCCCAAGTGAGTTACCATAGCCCCTTTATAAGTACTCCCTGACACCAAGTGAGTTATCCTAGCCCCTTTATATGTACTCCCTGACCCCAAGTGAGTTATCCTAGCCCCTTTATATGTACTCTCTGACCGCAAGTGAGTTATCCTAGCCCCTTTATAAGTACTCCCTGATCCCATGTGTGTTACCCTAGTGTCATATTAGTACACCCTGGCCCCAAATAAGTTACCATAGCCCCTTTATAAGTACTCCCTAACCCCAATTGAGTTATCCTAGCCCCTTTATATGTACTCTCTGACCGCAAGTGAGTTACCCTAGCCCCTTTATATGTACTCTCTGACCGCAAGTGAGTTATCCTAGCCCCTTTATATGTACTCCCTGACCCCAAGTGAGTTATCTTAGCCCCTTTATATGTACTCCCTGACCCCAAGTGAGTTATCCTAGCCCCTTTATATGTACTCCCTGACCCAAAGTGAGTTATCCTAGACCCTTTATATGTACTCTCTGACCGCAAGTGAGTTATCCTAGCCCCTTTATAAGTACTCCCTGACCCCAAGTGTGTTACCCTAGTATCATATATGTATTCCCTGAACACAAGTGAGATACCTTAGTCCCATAAATGTACTCCCTGACCCCAAGTGAGTTATCCTAGCCCCTTTATATGTACTCTCTGACCGCAAGTGAGTTACCCTAGCCCCTTTATATGTACTCTCTGACCGCAAGTGAGGTATCCTAGCCCCTTTATATGTACTCCCTGACCTCAAGTGAGTTATCCTAGCCCCTTTATATGTACTCTCTGATCGCAAGTAAGTTATCCTAGCCCCTTTATAAGTACTCCCAGACGCCAAGTGTGTTACCCTAGTGTCATATTAGTACTCCCTGGCCCCAAGTAAGTTATCCTAGCCCCTTTATAAGTACTCCCTGACCCCAGGTGAGTTATCCTAGCCCCTTTATATGTACTCCATGACCCCAAGTGAGTTATCCTAGCACCTTTATATGTACACTCTGACCGCAAGTGAGTTACCCTAGCCCCTTTATAAGTACTCCCTGACCCCAAATGTGTTACCTTAGTCCCATAAATGTACTCCCTGACCCCAAGTGAGTTAACCTATCCCCTATATAAGTACTCCCTGACCCCAAGTTTGTTATCCTAGCCCCTTTATATGTACTCCCTGACCCCACGTGAGTTATCCTAGCCCCTTTATATGTACTCCCTGACCCAAAGTGAGTTATCCTAGACCCTTTATATGTACTCTCTGACCGCAAGTGAGTTATCCTAGCCCCTTTATAAGTACTCCCTGACCCCAAGTGTGTTACCCTAGTATCATATATGTATTCCCTGAACACAAGTGAGATACCTTAGTCCCATAAATGTACTCCCTGACCCCAAGTGAGTTATCCTAGCCCCTTTATATGTACTCTCTGACCGCAAGTGAGTTACCCTAGCCCCTTTATATGTACTCTCTGACCGCAAGTGAGGTATCCTAGCCCCTTTATATGTACTCCCTGACCTCAAGTGAGTTATCCTAGCCCCTTTATATGTACTCTCTGATCGCAAGTGAGTTATCCTAGCCCCTTTATAAGTACTCCCTGACGCCAAGTGTGTTACCCTAGTGTCATATTAGTACTCCCTGGCCCCAAGTAAGTTATCCTAGCCCCTTTATAAGTACTCCCTAATCCCATGTGTGTTACCCTAGTGTCATATTAGTACTCCCTGGCCCCAAATAAGTTACCATAGCCCCTTTATAAGTACTCCCTAACCCCAATTGAGTTATCCTAGCCCCTTTATATGTACTCTCTGACCACAAGTGAGTTACCCTAGCCCCTTTATATGTACTCTCTGACCGCAAGTGAGTTATCCTAGCCCCTTTATATGTACTCCCTGACCCCAAGTGAGTTATCCTATCCCCTTTATATGTACTCCCTGACCCCAAGTGAGTTATCCTATCCCCTTTATATGTACTCCCTGACCCCAAGTGAGTTATCCTAGACCCTTTATATGTACTCTCTGACCGCAAGTGAGTTATCCTAGCCCCTTTATAAGTACTCCCTGACCCCAAGTGTGTTACCCTAGTATCATATATGTATTCCCTGAACACAAGTGAGATACCTTAGTCCCATAAATGTAATCCCTGACCCCAAGTGAGTTATCCTAGCCCCTTTATATGTACTCTCTGACCGCAAGTGAGTTACCCTAGCCCCTTTATATGTACTCTCTGACCGCAAGTGAGGTATCCTAGCCCCTTTATATGTACTCCCTGACCTCAAGTGAGTTATCCTAGCCCCTTTATATGTACTCTCTGACCGCAAGTGAGTTACCCTAGCCCCTTTATATGTACTCTCTGACCGCAAGTGAGGTATCCTAGCCCCTTTATATGTACTCCCTGACCTCAAGTGAGTTATCCTAGCCCCTTTATATGTACTCTCTGATCGCAAGTGAGTTATCCTAGCCCCTTTATAAGTACTCCCTGACGCCAAGTGTGTTACCCTAGTGTCATATTAGTACTCCCTGGCCCCAAGTAAGTTATCCTAGCCCCTTTATAAGTACTCCCTGATCCCATGTGTGTTACCCTAGTGTCATATTAGTACTCCCTGGCCCCAAATAAGTTACCATAGCCCCTTTATAAGTACTCCCTAACCCCAATTGAGTTATCCTAGCCCCTTTATATGTACTCTCTGACCACAAGTGAGTTACCCTAGCCCCTTTATATGTACTCTCTGACCGCAAGTGAGTTATCCTAGCCCCTTTATATGTACTCTCTGACCACAAGTGAGTTACCCTAGCCCCTTTATATGTACTCCCTGACCCCAAGTGAGTTATCCTAGACCCTTTATATGTACTCTCTGACCGCAAGTGAGTTATCCTAGCCCCTTTATAAGTACTCCCTGACCCCAAGTGTGTTACCCTAGTATCATATATGTATTCCCTGAACACAAGTGAGATACCTTAGTCCCATAAATGTAATCCCTGACCCCAAGTGAGTTATCCTAGCCCCTTTATATGTACTCTCTGACCGCAAGTGAGTTACCCTAGCCCCTTTATATGTACTCTCTGACCGCAAGTGAGGTATCCTAGCCCCTTTATATGTACTCCCTGACCTCAAGTGAGTTATCCTAGCCCCTTTATATGTACTCTCTGACCGCAAGTGAGTTACCCTAGCCCCTTTATATGTACTCTCTGACCGCAAGTGAGGTATCGTAGCCCCTTTATATGTACTCCCTGACCTCAAGTGAGTTATCCTAGCCCCTTTATATGTACTCTCTGATCGCAAGTGAGTTATCCTAGCCCCTTTATAAGTACTCCCTGACGCCAAGTGTGTTACCCTAGTGTCATATTAGTACTCCCTGGCCCCAAGTAAGTTATCCTAGCCCCTTTATAAGTACTCCCTGATCCCATGTGTGTTACCCTAGTGTCATATTAGTACTCCCTGGCCCCAAATAAGTTACCATAGCCCCTTTATAAGTACTCCCTAACCCCAATTGAGTTATCCTAGCCCCTTTATATGTACTCCCTGACCCCAAGTGAGTTATCCTATCCCCTTTATATGTACTCCCTGACCCCAAGTGAGTTATCCTATCCCCTTTATATGTACTCCCTGACCCCAAGTGAGTTATCCTAGACCCTTTATATGTACTCTCTGACCGCAAGTGAGTTATCCTAGCCCCTTTATATGTACTCCCTGACCTCAAGTGAGTTATCCTAGCCCCTTTATATGTACTCCCTGACCTCAAGTGAGTTATCCTAGCCCCTTTATATGTACTCTCTGACCGCAAGTGAGTTACCCTAGCCCCTTTATATGTACTCTCTGACCGCAAGTGAGTTATCCTAGCCCCTCTGTATGTACTCCCTGACCCCAAGTGAGTTATCCTAGCCCCTTTATATGTACTCCCTGACCCCAAGGGAGTTATCCTAGCCCCTTTATATGTACTCCCTGACCCCAAGTGAGTTATCCTAGACCCTTTATATGTACTCTCTGACCGCAAGTGAGTTATCCTAGCCCCTTTATAAGTACTCCCTGACCCCAAGTGTGTT
>NW_027116979.1:25000-60000 GCF_024137725.1 Prorops nasuta | reverse complement strand
CCAAGTAAATGTGGGTACGATCTAAGGAACCATAACTGATTTAATGAGCCATTCGCGGTTTCACCTTAATTCGGCATGCACTGAGACATGCATGGCTTAATCTTTGAGACAAGCATATGACTACTGGCAGGATCAACCAGGGAGCTTGGATCAACGCGTGGAAAACCACTACGTACGAAGCAAGCATCGTGAGAAAGTGTCGCAGGAAATATGGCAATTACACCTACATTCACCACGCAGACACAAAATCACGAATACCTAAAGCGAACACCGCAGTCGAGTCTTTACTTAAAAATCCCGATCTGCAGAGACACTTTCCAAATTCAATAGATAAAACCTCTAAGTCAGCTCGAAACTTCCCCCGTAAAAAGGAAGAATCGAGCAAAACTGTAAGGCTATTCCAACATTGTTACACAATCTCTTCAAACATTCTTCTGACAAAAAACAAAGTTAAAGTCAAAACTTCATGGCTGACTTTCTCTAAAGTCCTTCACAACATACGGTGAATAACATATTCTCGCTCGGAACTTTGAGTGATTTTTCAGTGAGCCAAAAAGAATACAAAACACGGATATATTCCGCTTAAAAACTTTTCGAACCAACGCTATCTAGCGCTCAGTCACATTAGGGCCATTCGGTCTAAGACACCGACCCGTGACTATGCTGTGCTAAGTTTCATACCTCGAGCAGCTAAGCTCACTCCCAACACTCTTATATGTACGAAAAGGTCCGCCGGCAGAACGGCGACGAGCCGGCTATAACATAGTCGGCCATAGGGCAAACTTCTTCGATAGGACCAAAATCAATGAGGTACTTCAAATGATGAAAAAATATTTGCATAACAAAATACTTGTAAACAAATTCCAATAGTTTTAAATAATAAAATTTTATCTAAGATAACATAGTCCAACGCGGCGCATTGCTTTCGGCCGGCGGACGCAAACGCCTCGCTCGCGAGCCGACCCCTCCAACCAGCGGCTAAGTCCAACGCGGCGCATTGCTTTCGGCCGGCGGACGCGAAAGCCTCGCTCGCGAGCCGACCCGTCCAACCAGCGGCTAAGTCCAACGCGGCGCATTGCTTTCGGCCGACGGACCCGAACGCCTCGCTCGCGAGCCGACCCCTCCAACCAGCGGCTAAGTCCAACGCGGCGCATTGCTTTCGGCCGGCGGACGCGAAAGCCTCGCTCGCGAGCCGACCCGTCCAACCAGCGGCTAAGTCCAACGCGGCGCATTGCTTTCGGCCGGCGGACGCAAACGCCTCGCTCGCGAGCCGACCCCTCCAACCAGCGGCTAAGTCCAACGCGGCGCATTGCTTTCGGCCGGCGGACGCAAACGCCTCGCTCGCGAGCCGACCCCTCCAACCAGCGGCTAAGTCCAACGCGGCGCATTGCTTTCGGCCGGCGGACGCGAAAGCCTCGCTCGCGAGCCGACCCGTCCAACCAGCGGCTAAGTCCAACGCGGCGCATTGCTTTCGGCCGACGGACCCGAACGCTCGCTCGCGAGCCGACCCCTCCAACCAGCGGCTAAGTCCAACGCGGCGCATTGCTTTCGGCCGGCGGACGCAAACGCCTCGCTCGCGAGCCGACCCCTCCAACCAGCGGCTAAGTCCAACGCGGCGCATTGCTTTCGGCCGGCGGACGCGAAAGCCTCGCTCGCGAGCCGACCCGTCCAACCAGCGGCTAAGTCCAACGCGGCGCATTGCTTTCGGCCGGCGGACGCAAACGCCTCGCTCGCGAGCCGACCCCTCCAACCAGCGGCTAAGTCCAACGCGGCGCATTGCTTTCGGCCGGCGGACGCGAAAGCCTCGCTCGCGAGCCGACCCGTCCAACCAGCGGCTAAGTCCAACGCGGCGCATTGCTTTTGGCCGGCGGACGCGAACGCCTCGCTCGCGAGCCGACCCGTCCAACCAGCGGCTAAGTCCAACGCGGTGCATTGCTTTCGGCCGGCGGACGCGAACGCCTCGCTCGCGAGCCGACCCGTCCAAACAGCGGCTAAGTCCAACGCGGCGCATTGCTTTTGGCCGGCGGACGCGAAAGCCTCGCTCGCGAGCCGACCCGTCCAACCAGCGGCTAAGTCCAACGCGGCGCATTGCTTTCGGCCGACGGACCCGAACGCCTCGCTCGCGAGCCGACCCCTCCAACCAGCGGCTAAGTCCAACGCGGCGCATTGCTTTTGGCCGGCGGACCCGAACGCCTCGCTCGCGAGCCGACCCGTCCAACCAGCGGCTAAGTCCAACGCGGCGCATTGCTTTCGGCCGTCGGACCCGAACGCCTCGCTCGCGAGCCGACCCGTCCAACCAGCGGCTAAGTCCAACGCGGCGCATTGCTTTTGGCCGGCGGACCCGAACGCCTCGCTCGCGAGCCGACCCGTCCAACCAGCGGCTAAGTCCAACGCGGCGCATTGCTTTCGGCCGTCGGACCCGAACGCCTCGCTCGCGAGCGACCCGTCCAACCAGCGGCTAAGTCCAACGCGGCGCATTGCTTTTGGCCGGCGGACGCGAACGCCTCGCTCGCGAGCCGACCCGTCCAACCAGCGGCTAAGTCCAACGCGGTGCATTGCTTTCGGCCGGCGGACCCGAACGCCTCGCTCGCGAGCCGACCCGTCCAACCAGCGGCTAAGTCCAACGCGGCGCATTGCTTTCGGCCGTCGGACCCCGAACGCCTCGCTCGCGAGCGACCCGTCCAACCAGCGGCTAAGTCCAACGCGGCGCATTGCTTTTGGCCGGCGGACGCGAACGCCTCGCTCGCGAGCCGACCCGTCCAACCAGCGGCTAAGTCCAACGCGGTGCATTGCTTTCGGCCGGCGGACGCGAACGCCTCGCTCGCGAGCCGACCCGTCCAAACAGCGGCTAAGTCCAACGCGGCGCATTGCTTTCGGCCGTCGGACCCGAACGCCTCGCTCGCGAGCCGACCCCTCCAACCAGCGGCTAAGTCCAACGCGGCGCATTGCTTTTGGCCGGCGGACGCGAACGCCTCGCTCGCGAGCCGACCCGTCCAACCAGCGGCTAAGTCCAACGCGGTGCATTGCTTTCGGCCGGCGGACGCGAACGCCTCGCTCGCGAGCCGACCCGTCCAACCAGCGGCTAAGTCCAACGCGGCGCATTGCTTTTGGCCGGCGGACCCGAACGCCTCGCTCGCGAGCCGACCCGTCCAACCAGCGGCTAAGTCCAACGCGGCGCATTGCTTTCGGCCGGCGGACGCAAACGCCTCGCTCGCGAGCCGACCCCTCCAACCAGCGGCTAAGTCCAACGCGGCGCATTGCTTTCGGCCGGCGGACGCGAAAGCCTCGCTCGCGAGCCGACCCGTCCAACCAGCGGCTAAGTCCAACGCGGCGCATTGCTTTCGGCCGGCGGACGCAAACGCCTCGCTCGCGAGCCGACCCCTCCAACCAGCGGCTAAGTCCAACGCGGCGCATTGCTTTCGGCCGGCGGACGCAAACGCCTCGCTCGCGAGCCGACCCCTCCAACCAGCGGCTAAGTCCAACGCGGCGCATTGCTTTCGGCCGGCGGACGCGAAAGCCTCGCTCGCGAGCCGACCCGTCCAACCAGCGGCTAAGTCCAACGCGGCGCATTGCTTTCGGCCGACGGACCCGAACGCCTCGCTCGCGAGCCGACCCCTCCAACCAGCGGCTAAGTCCAACGCGGCGCATTGCTTTCGGCCGGCGGACGCAAACGCCTCGCTCGCGAGCCGACCCCTCCAACCAGCGGCTAAGTCCAACGCGGCGCATTGCTTTCGGCCGGCGGACGCGAAAGCCTCGCTCGCGAGCCGACCCGTCCAACCAGCGGCTAAGTCCAACGCGGCGCATTGCTTTCGGCCGGCGGACGCAAACGCCTCGCTCGCGAGCCGACCCCTCCAACCAGCGGCTAAGTCCAACGCGGCGCATTGCTTTCGGCCGGCGGACGCGAAAGCCTCGCTCGCGAGCCGACCCGTCCAACCAGCGGCTAAGTCCAACGCGGCGCATTGCTTTTGGCCGGCGGACGCGAACGCCTCGCTCGCGAGCCGACCCGTCCAACCAGCGGCTAAGTCCAACGCGGTGCATTGCTTTCGGCCGGCGGACGCGAACGCCTCGCTCGCGAGCCGACCCGTCCAAACAGCGGCTAAGTCCAACGCGGCGCATTGCTTTTGGCCGGCGGACGCGAAAGCCTCGCTCGCGAGCCGACCCGTCCAACCAGCGGCTAAGTCCAACGCGGCGCATTGCTTTCGGCCGACGGACCCGAACGCCTCGCTCGCGAGCCGACCCCTCCAACCAGCGGCTAAGTCCAACGCGGCGCATTGCTTTTGGCCGGCGGACCCGAACGCCTCGCTCGCGAGCCGACCCGTCCAACCAGCGGCTAAGTCCAACGCGGCGCATTGCTTTCGGCCGTCGGACCCGAACGCCTCGCTCGCGAGCCGACCCGTCCAACCAGCGGCTAAGTCCAACGCGGCGCATTGCTTTTGGCCGGCGGACCCGAACGCCTCGCTCGCGAGCCGACCCGTCCAACCAGCGGCTAAGTCCAACGCGGCGCATTGCTTTCGGCCGTCGGACCCGAACGCCTCGCTCGCGAGCGACCCGTCCAACCAGCGGCTAAGTCCAACGCGGCGCATTGCTTTTGGCCGGCGGACGCGAACGCCTCGCTCGCGAGCCGACCCGTCCAACCAGCGGCTAAGTCCAACGCGGTGCATTGCTTTCGGCCGGCGGACCCGAACGCCTCGCTCGCGAGCCGACCCGTCAACCAGCGGCTAAGTCCAACGCGGCGCATTGCTTTCGGCCGTCGGACCCGAACGCCTCGCTCGCGAGCGACCCGTCCAACCAGCGGCTAAGTCCAACGCGGCGCATTGCTTTTGGCCGGCGGACGCGAACGCCTCGCTCGCGAGCCGACCCGTCCAACCAGCGGCTAAGTCCAACGCGGTGCATTGCTTTCGGCCGGCGGACGCGAACGCCTCGCTCGCGAGCCGACCCGTCCAAACAGCGGCTAAGTCCAACGCGGCGCATTGCTTTCGGCCGTCGGACCCGAACGCCTCGCTCGCGAGCCGACCCCTCCAACCAGCGGCTAAGTCCAACGCGGCGCATTGCTTTTGGCCGGCGGACGCGAACGCCTCGCTCGCGAGCCGACCCGTCCAACCAGCGGCTAAGTCCAACGCGGTGCATTGCTTTCGGCCGGCGGACGCGAACGCCTCGCTCGCGAGCCGACCCGTCCAACCAGCGGCTAAGTCCAACGCGGCGCATTGCTTTTGGCCGGCGGACCCGAACGCCTCGCTCGCGAGCCGACCCGTCCAACCAGCGGCTAAGTCCAACGCGGCGCATTGCTTTCGGCCGGCGGACGCAAACGCCTCGCTCGCGAGCCGACCCCTCCAACCAGCGGCTAAGTCCAACGCGGCGCATTGCTTTCGGCCGGCGGACGCGAAAGCCTCGCTCGCGAGCCGACCCGTCCAACCAGCGGCTAAGTCCAACGCGGCGCATTGCTTTCGGCCGACGGACCCGAACGCCTCGCTCGCGAGCCGACCCCTCCAACCAGCGGCTAAGTCCAACGCGGCGCATTGCTTTCGGCCGGCGGACGCAAACGCCTCGCTCGCGAGCCGACCCCTCCAACCAGCGGCTAAGTCCAACGCGGCGCATTGCTTTCGGCCGGCGGACGCGAAAGCCTCGCTCGCGAGCCGACCCGTCCAACCAGCGGCTAAGTCCAACGCGGCGCATTGCTTTCGGCCGGCGGACGCAAACGCCTCCGCCATCGCGAGCCGACCCCTCCAACCAGCGGCTAAGTCCAACGCGGTGCATTGCTTTCGGCCGGCGGACGCGAACGCCTCGCTCGCGAGCCGACCCGTCCAAACAGCGGCTAAGTCCAACGCGGCGCATTGCTTTTGGCCGGCGGACGCGAATGCCTCGCTCGCGAGCCGACCCGTCCAACCAGCGGCTAAGTCCAACGCGGCGCGTTGCTTTTGGCCGGCGGACGCGAACGCCTCGCTCGCGAGCCGACCCCTCCAACCAGCGGCTAAGTCCAACGCGGCGCATTGCTTGCGGCCGTCGGACCCGAACGCCTCGCTCGCGAGCCGACCCGTCCAACCAGCGGCTAAGTCCAACGCGGCGCATTGCTTTTGGCCGGCGGACCCGAACGCCTCGCTCGCGAGCCGACCCGTCCAACCAGCGGCTAAGTCCAACGCGGCGCATTGCTTTCGGCCGACGGACCCGAACGCCTCGCTCGCGAGCCGACCCCTCCAACCAGCGGCTAAGTCCAACGCGGCGCATTGCTTTTGGCCGGCGGACGCGAACGCCTCGCTCGCGAGCCGACCCGTCCAACCAGCGGCTAAGTCCAACGCGGTGCATTGCTTTCGGCCGGCGGACCCGAACGCCTCGCTCGCGAGCCGACCCGTCCAACCAGCGGCTAAGTCCAACGCGGCGCATTGCTTTCGGCCGACGGACCCGAACGCCTCGCTCGCGAGCCGACCCCTCCAACCAGCGGCTAAGTCCAACGCGGCGCATTGCTTTCGGCCGGCGGACGCAAACGCCTCGCTCGCGAGCCGACCCCTCCAACCAGCGGCTAAGTCCAACGCGGCGCATTGCTTTCGGCCGGCGGACGCGAAAGCCTCGCTCGCGAGCCGACCCGTCCAACCAGCGGCTAAGTCCAACGCGGCGCATTGCTTTCGGCCGACGGACCCGAACGCCTCGCTCGCGAGCCGACCCCTCCAACCAGCGGCTAAGTCCAACGCGGCGCATTGCTTTCGGCCGGCGGACGCGAAAGCCTCGCTCGCGAGCCGACCCGTCCAACCAGCGGCTAAGTCCAACGCGGCGCATTGCTTTCGGCCGGCGGACGCAAACGCCTCGCTCGCGAGCCGACCCCTCCAACCAGCGGCTAAGTCCAACGCGGCGCATTGCTTTCGGCCGGCGGACGCCAAACGCCTCGCTCGCGAGCCGACCCCTCCAACCAGCGGCTAAGTCCAACGCGGCGCATTGCTTTCGGCCGGCGGACGCGAAAGCCTCGCTCGCGAGCCGACCCGTCCAACCAGCGGCTAAGTCCAACGCGGCGCATTGCTTTCGGCCGACGGACCCGAACGCCTCGCTCGCGAGCCGACCCCTCCAACCAGCGGCTAAGTCCAACGCGGCGCATTGCTTTCGGCCGGGCGGACGCAAACGCCTCGCTCGCGAGCCGACCCCTCCAACCAGCGGCTAAGTCAACGCGGCGCATTGCTTTCGGCCGGCGGACGCGAAAGCCTCGCTCGCGAGCCGACCCGTCCAACCAGCGGCTAAGTCCAACGCGGCGCATTGCTTTCGGCCGGCGGACGCAAACGCCTCGCTCGCGAGCCGACCCCTCCAACCAGCGGCTAAGTCCAACGCGGCGCATTGCTTTCGGCCGGCGGACGCGAAAGCCTCGCTCGCGAGCCGACCCGTCCAACCAGCGGCTAAGTCCAACGCGGCGCATTGCTTTTGGCCGGCGGACGCGAACGCCTCGCTCGCGAGCCGACCCGTCCAACCAGCGGCTAAGTCCAACGCGGTGCATTGCTTTCGGCCGGCGGACGCGAACGCCTCGCTCGCGAGCCGACCCGTCCAAACAGCGGCTAAGTCCAACGCGGCGCATTGCTTTTGGCCGGCGGACGCGAAAGCCTCGCTCGCGAGCCGACCCGTCCAACCAGCGGCTAAGTCCAACGCGGCGCATTGCTTTCGGCCGACGGACCCGAACGCCTCGCTCGCGAGCCGACCCCTCCAACCAGCGGCTAAGTCCAACGCGGCGCATTGCTTTTGGCCGGCGGACCCGAACGCCTCGCTCGCGAGCCGACCCGTCCAACCAGCGGCTAAGTCCAACGCGGCGCATTGCTTTCGGCCGTCGGACCCGAACGCCTCGCTCGCGAGCCGACCCGTCCAACCAGCGGCTAAGTCCAACGCGGCGCATTGCTTTTGGCCGGCGGACCCGAACGCCTCGCTCGCGAGCCGACCCGTCCAACCAGCGGCTAAGTCCAACGCGGCGCATTGCTTTCGGCCGTCGGACCCGAACGCCTCGCTCGCGAGCGACCCGTCCAACCAGCGGCTAAGTCCAACGCGGCGCATTGCTTTTGGCCGGCGGACGCGAACGCCTCGCTCGCGAGCCGACCCGTCCAACCAGCGGCTAAGTCCAACGCGGTGCATTGCTTTCGGCCGGCGGACCCGAACGCCTCGCTCGCGAGCCGACCCGTCCAACCAGCGGCTAAGTCCAACGCGGCGCATTGCTTTCGGCCGTCGGACCCGAACGCCTCGCTCGCGAGCGACCCGTCCAACCAGCGGCTAAGTCCAACGCGGCGCATTGCTTTTGGCCGGCGGACGCGAACGCCTCGCTCGCGAGCCGACCCGTCCAACCAGCGGCTAAGTCCAACGCGGTGCATTGCTTTCGGCCGGCGGACGCGAACGCCTCGCTCGCGAGCCGACCCGTCCAAACAGCGGCTAAGTCCAACGCGGCGCATTGCTTTCGGCCGTCGGACCCGAACGCCTCGCTCGCGAGCCGACCCCTCCAACCAGCGGCTAAGTCCAACGCGGCGCATTGCTTTTGGCCGGCGGACGCGAACGCCTCGCTCGCGAGCCGACCCGTCCAACCAGCGGCTAAGTCCAACGCGGTGCATTGCTTTCGGCCGGCGGACGCGAACGCCTCGCTCGCGAGCCGACCCGTCCAACCAGCGGCTAAGTCCAACGCGGCGCATTGCTTTTGGCCGGCGGACCCGAACGCCTCGCTCGCGAGCCGACCCGTCCAACCAGCGGCTAAGTCCAACGCGGCGCATTGCTTTCGGCCGGCGGACGCAAACGCCTCGCTCGCGAGCCGACCCCTCCAACCAGCGGCTAAGTCCAACGCGGCGCATTGCTTTCGGCCGGCGGACGCGAAAGCCTCGCTCGCGAGCCGACCCGTCCAACCAGCGGCTAAGTCCAACGCGGCGCATTGCTTTCGGCCGGCGGACGCAAACGCCTCGCTCGCGAGCCGACCCCTCCAACCAGCGGCTAAGTCCAACGCGGCGCATTGCTTTCGGCCGGCGGACGCAAACGCCTCGCTCGCGAGCCGACCCCTCCAACCAGCGGCTAAGTCCAACGCGGCGCATTGCTTTCGGCCGGCGGACGCGAAAGCCTCGCTCGCGAGCCGACCCGTCCAACCAGCGGCTAAGTCCAACGCGGCGCATTGCTTTCGGCCGACGGACCCGAACGCCTCGCTCGCGAGCCGACCCCTCCAACCAGCGGCTAAGTCCAACGCGGCGCATTGCTTTCGGCCGGCGGACGCAAACGCCTCGCTCGCGAGCCGACCCCTCCAACCAGCGGCTAAGTCCAACGCGGCGCATTGCTTTCGGCCGGCGGACGCGAAAGCCTCGCTCGCGAGCCGACCCGTCCAACCAGCGGCTAAGTCCAACGCGGCGCATTGCTTTCGGCCGGCGGACGCAAACGCCTCGCTCGCGAGCCGACCCCTCCAACCAGCGGCTAAGTCCAACGCGGCGCATTGCTTTCGGCCGGCGGACGCGAAAGCCTCGCTCGCGAGCCGACCCGTCCAACCAGCGGCTAAGTCCAACGCGGCGCATTGCTTTTGGCCGGCGGACGCGAACGCCTCGCTCGCGAGCCGACCCGTCCAACCAGCGGCTAAGTCCAACGCGGTGCATTGCTTTCGGCCGGCGGACGCGAACGCCTCGCTCGCGAGCCGACCCGTCCAAACAGCGGCTAAGTCCAACGCGGCGCATTGCTTTTGGCCGGCGGACGCGAAAGCCTCGCTCGCGAGCCGACCCGTCCAACCAGCGGCTAAGTCCAACGCGGCGCATTGCTTTCGGCCGACGGACCCGAACGCCTCGCTCGCGAGCCGACCCCTCCAACCAGCGGCTAAGTCCAACGCGGCGCATTGCTTTTGGCCGGCGGACCCGAACGCCTCGCTCGCGAGCCGACCCGTCCAACCAGCGGCTAAGTCCAACGCGGCGCATTGCTTTCGGCCGTCGGACCCGAACGCCTCGCTCGCGAGCCGACCCGTCCAACCAGCGGCTAAGTCCAACGCGGCGCATTGCTTTTGGCCGGCGGACCCGAACGCCTCGCTCGCGAGCCGACCCGTCCAACCAGCGGCTAAGTCCAACGCGGCGCATTGCTTTCGGCCGTCGGACCCGAACGCCTCGCTCGCGAGCGACCCGTCCAACCAGCGGCTAAGTCCAACGCGGCGCATTGCTTTTGGCCGGCGGACGCGAACGCCTCGCTCGCGAGCCGACCCGTCCAACCAGCGGCTAAGTCCAACGCGGTGCATTGCTTTCGGCCGGCGGACCCGAACGCCTCGCTCGCGAGCCGACCCGTCCAACCAGCGGCTAAGTCCAACGCGGCGCATTGCTTTCGGCCGTCGGACCCGAACGCCTCGCTCGCGAGCGACCCGTCCAACCAGCGGCTAAGTCCAACGCGGCGCATTGCTTTTGGCCGGCGGACGCGAACGCCTCGCTCGCGAGCCGACCCGTCCAACCAGCGGCTAAGTCCAACGCGGTGCATTGCTTTCGGCCGGCGGACGCGAACGCCTCGCTCGCGAGCCGACCCGTCCAAACAGCGGCTAAGTCCAACGCGGCGCATTGCTTTCGGCCGTCGGACCCGAACGCCTCGCTCGCGAGCCGACCCCTCCAACCAGCGGCTAAGTCCAACGCGGCGCATTGCTTTTGGCCGGCGGACGCGAACGCCTCGCTCGCGAGCCGACCCGTCCAACCAGCGGCTAAGTCCAACGCGGTGCATTGCTTTCGGCCGGCGGACGCGAACGCCTCGCTCGCGAGCCGACCCGTCCAACCAGCGGCTAAGTCCAACGCGGCGCATTGCTTTTGGCCGGCGGACCCGAACGCCTCGCTCGCGAGCCGACCCGTCCAACCAGCGGCTAAGTCCAACGCGGCGCATTGCTTTCGGCCGGCGGACGCAAACGCCTCGCTCGCGAGCCGACCCCTCCAACCAGCGGCTAAGTCCAACGCGGCGCATTGCTTTCGGCCGGCGGACGCGAAAGCCTCGCTCGCGAGCCGACCCGTCCAACCAGCGGCTAAGTCCAACGCGGCGCATTGCTTTCGGCCGACGGACCCGAACGCCTCGCTCGCGAGCCGACCCCTCCAACCAGCGGCTAAGTCCAACGCGGCGCATTGCTTTCGGCCGGCGGACGCAAACGCCTCGCTCGCGAGCCGACCCCTCCAACCAGCGGCTAAGTCCAACGCGGCGCATTGCTTTCGGCCGGCGGACGCGAAAGCCTCGCTCGCGAGCCGACCCGTCCAACCAGCGGCTAAGTCCAACGCGGCGCATTGCTTTCGGCCGGCGGACGCAAACGCCTCGCTCGCGAGCCGACCCCTCCAACCAGCGGCTAAGTCCAACGCGGTGCATTGCTTTCGGCCGGCGGACGCGAACGCCTCGCTCGCGAGCCGACCCGTCCAAACAGCGGCTAAGTCCAACGCGGCGCATTGCTTTTGGCCGGCGGACGCGAATGCCTCGCTCGCGAGCCGACCCGTCCAACCAGCGGCTAAGTCCAACGCGGCGCGTTGCTTTTGGCCGGCGGACGCGAACGCCTCGCTCGCGAGCCGACCCCTCCAACCAGCGGCTAAGTCCAACGCGGCGCATTGCTTGCGGCCGTCGGACCCGAACGCCTCGCTCGCGAGCCGACCCGTCCAACCAGCGGCTAAGTCCAACGCGGCGCATTGCTTTTGGCCGGCGGACCCGAACGCCTCGCTCGCGAGCCGACCCGTCCAACCAGCGGCTAAGTCCAACGCGGCGCATTGCTTTCGGCCGACGGACCCGAACGCCTCGCTCGCGAGCCGACCCCTCCAACCAGCGGCTAAGTCCAACGCGGCGCATTGCTTTTGGCCGGCGGACGCGAACGCCTCGCTCGCGAGCCGACCCGTCCAACCAGCGGCTAAGTCCAACGCGGTGCATTGCTTTCGGCCGGCGGACCCGAACGCCTCGCTCGCGAGCCGACCCGTCCAACCAGCGGCTAAGTCCAACGCGGCGCATTGCTTTCGGCCGACGGACCCGAACGCCTCGCTCGCGAGCCGACCCCTCCAACCAGCGGCTAAGTCCAACGCGGCGCATTGCTTTCGGCCGGCGGACGCAAACGCCTCGCTCGCGAGCCGACCCCTCCAACCAGCGGCTAAGTCCAACGCGGCGCATTGCTTTCGGCCGGCGGACGCGAAAGCCTCGCTCGCGAGCCGACCCGTCCAACCAGCGGCTAAGTCCAACGCGGCGCATTGCTTTCGGCCGGCGGACGCAAACGCCTCGCTCGCGAGCCGACCCCTCCAACCAGCGGCTAAGTCCAACGCGGTGCATTGCTTTCGGCCGGCGGACGCGAACGCCTCGCTCGCGAGCCGACCCGTCCAAACAGCGGCTAAGTCCAACGCGGCGCATTGCTTTTGGCCGGCGGACGCGAATGCCTCGCTCGCGAGCCGACCCGTCCAACCAGCGGCTAAGTCCAACGCGGCGCGTTGCTTTTGGCCGGCGGACGCGAACGCCTCGCTCGCGAGCCGACCCCTCCAACCAGCGGCTAAGTCCAACGCGGCGCATTGCTTTCGGCCGTCGGACCCGAACGCCTCGCTCGCGAGCCGACCCGTCCAACCAGCGGCTAAGTCCAACGCGGCGCATTGCTTTTGGCCGGCGGACCCGAACGCCTCGCTCGCGAGCCGACCCGTCCAACCAGCGGCTAAGTCCAACGCGGCGCATTGCTTTCGGCCGGCGGACCCGAACGCCTCGCTCGCGAGCCGACCCGTCCAACCAGCGGCTAAGTCCAACGCGGCGCATTGCTTTCGGCCGGCGGACGCAAACGCCTCGCTCGCGAGCCGACCCCTCCAACCAGCGGCTAAGTCCAACGCGGCGCATTGCTTTCGGCCGGCGGACGCGAAAGCCTCGCTCGCGAGCCGACCCGTCCAACCAGCGGCTAAGTCCAACGCGGCGCATTGCTTTCGGCCGACGGACCCGAACGCCTCGCTCGCGAGCCGACCCCTCCAACCAGCGGCTAAGTCCAACGCGGCGCATTGCTTTCGGCCGGCGGACGCAAACGCCTCGCTCGCGAGCCGACCCCTCCAACCAGCGGCTAAGTCCAACGCGGCGCATTGCTTTCGGCCGGCGGACGCGAAAGCCTCGCTCGCGAGCCGACCCGTCCAACCAGCGGCTAAGTCCAACGCGGCGCATTGCTTTCGGCCGGCGGACGCAAACGCCTCGCTCGCGAGCCGACCCCTCCAACCAGCGGCTAAGTCCAACGCGGCGCATTGCTTTCGGCCGACGGACCCGAACGCCTCGCTCGCGAGCCGACCCCTCCAACCAGCGGCTAAGTCCAACGCGGCGCATTGCTTTTGGCCGGCGGACGCGAACGCCTCGCTCGCGAGCCGACCCGTCCAACCAGCGGCTAAGTCCAACGCGGTGCATTGCTTTCGGCCGGCGGACCCGAACGCCTCGCTCGCGAGCCGACCCGTCCAACCAGCGGCTAAGTCCAACGCGGCGCATTGCTTTCGGCCGACGGACCCGAACGCCTCGCTCGCGAGCCGACCCCTCCAACCAGCGGCTAAGTCCAACGCGGCGCATTGCTTTCGGCCGGCGGACGCAAACGCCTCGCTCGCGAGCCGACCCCTCCAACCAGCGGCTAAGTCCAACGCGGCGCATTGCTTTCGGCCGGCGGACGCGAAAGCCTCGCTCGCGAGCCGACCCGTCCAACCAGCGGCTAAGTCCAACGCGGCGCATTGCTTTCGGCCGGCGGACGCAAACGCCTCGCTCGCGAGCCGACCCCTCCAACCAGCGGCTAAGTCCAACGCGGTGCATTGCTTTCGGCCGGCGGACGCGAACGCCTCGCTCGCGAGCCGACCCGTCCAAACAGCGGCTAAGTCCAACGCGGCGCATTGCTTTTGGCCGGCGGACGCGAATGCCTCGCTCGCGAGCCGACCCGTCCAACCAGCGGCTAAGTCCAACGCGGCGCGTTGCTTTTGGCCGGCGGACGCGAACGCCTCGCTCGCGAGCCGACCCCTCCAACCAGCGGCTAAGTCCAACGCGGCGCATTGCTTTCGGCCGTCGGACCCGAACGCCTCGCTCGCGAGCCGACCCGTCCAACCAGCGGCTAAGTCCAACGCGGCGCATTGCTTTTGGCCGGCGGACCCGAACGCCTCGCTCGCGAGCCGACCCGTCCAACCAGCGGCTAAGTCCAACGCGGCGCATTGCTTTCGGCCGGCGGACCCGAACGCCTCGCTCGCGAGCCGACCCGTCCAACCAGCGGCTAAGTCCAACGCGGCGCATTGCTTTCGGCCGGCGGACGCAAACGCCTCGCTCGCGAGCCGACCCCTCCAACCAGCGGCTAAGTCCAACGCGGCGCATTGCTTTCGGCCGGCGGACGCGAAAGCCTCGCTCGCGAGCCGACCCGTCCAACCAGCGGCTAAGTCCAACGCGGCGCATTGCTTTCGGCCGACGGACCCGAACGCCTCGCTCGCGAGCCGACCCCTCCAACCAGCGGCTAAGTCCAACGCGGCGCATTGCTTTCGGCCGGCGGACGCAAACGCCTCGCTCGCGAGCCGACCCCTCCAACCAGCGGCTAAGTCCAACGCGGCGCATTGCTTTCGGCCGGCGGACGCGAAAGCCTCGCTCGCGAGCCGACCCGTCCAACCAGCGGCTAAGTCCAACGCGGCGCATTGCTTTCGGCCGGCGGACGCAAACGCCTCGCTCGCGAGCCGACCCCTCCAACCAGCGGCTAAGTCCAACGCGGCGCATTGCTTTCGGCCGGCGGACGCGAAAGCCTCGCTCGCGAGCCGACCCGTCCAACCAGCGGCTAAGTCCAACGCGGCGCATTGCTTTCGGCCGACGGACCCGAACGCCTCGCTCGCGAGCCGACCCCTCCAACCAGCGGCTAAGTCCAACGCGGCGCATTGCTTTCGGCCGGCGGACGCAAACGCCTCGCTCGCGAGCCGACCCCTCCAACCAGCGGCTAAGTCCAACGCGGCGCATTGCTTTCGGCCGGCGGACGCGAAAGCCTCGCTCGCGAGCCGACCCGTCCAACCAGCGGCTAAGTCCAACGCGGCGCATTGCTTTCGGCCGGCGGACGCAAACGCCTCGCTCGCGAGCCGACCCCTCCAACCAGCGGCTAAGTCCAACGCGGCGCATTGCTTTCGGCCGGCGGACGCGAAAGCCTCGCTCGCGAGCCGACCCGTCCAACCAGCGGCTAAGTCCAACGCGGCGCATTGCTTTCGGCCGGCGGACGCAAACGCCTCGCTCGCGAGCCGACCCCTCCAACCAGCGGCTAAGTCCAACGCGGTGCATTGCTTTCGGCCGGCGGACGCGAACGCCTCGCTCGCGAGCCGACCCGTCCAAACAGCGGCTAAGTCCAACGCGGCGCATTGCTTTTGGCCGGCGGACGCGAATGCCTCGCTCGCGAGCCGACCCGTCCAACCAGCGGCTAAGTCCAACGCGGCGCGTTGCTTTTGGCCGGCGGACGCGAACGCCTCGCTCGCGAGCCGACCCCTCCAACCAGCGGCTAAGTCCAACGCGGCGCATTGCTTTCGGCCGTCGGACCCGAACGCCTCGCTCGCGAGCCGACCCGTCCAACCAGCGGCTAAGTCCAACGCGGCGCATTGCTTTTGGCCGGCGGACCCGAACGCCTCGCTCGCGAGCCGACCCGTCCAACCAGCGGCTAAGTCCAACGCGGCGCATTGCTTTCGGCCGGCGGACCCGAACGCCTCGCTCGCGAGCCGACCCGTCCAACCAGCGGCTAAGTCCAACGCGGCGCATTGCTTTCGGCCGGCGGACGCAAACGCCTCGCTCGCGAGCCGACCCCTCCAACCAGCGGCTAAGTCCAACGCGGCGCATTGCTTTCGGCCGGCGGACCCGAACGCCTCGCTCGCGAGCCGACCCGTCCAACCAGCGGCTAAGTCCAACGCGGCGCATTGCTTTTGGCCGGCGGACGCGAATGCCTCGCTCGCGAGCCGACCCGTCCAACCAGCGGCTAAGTCCAACGCGGCGCGTTGCTTTTGGCCGGCGGACGCGAACGCCTCGCTCGCGAGCCGACCCCTCCAACCAGCGGCTAAGTCCAACGCGGCGCATTGCTTTCGGCCGTCGGACCCGAACGCCTCGCTCGCGAGCCGACCCGTCCAACCAGCGGCTAAGTCCAACGCGGCGCATTGCTTTCGGCCGTCGGACCCGAACGCCTCGCTCGCGAGCCGACCCGTCCAACCAGCGGCTAAGTCCAACGCGGCGCATTGCTTTTGGCCGGCGGACCCGAACGCTTCGCTCGCGAGCCGACCCGTCCAACCAGCGGCTAAGTCCAACGCGGCGCATTGCTTTCGGCCGTCGGACCCGAACGCCTCGCTCGCGAGCCGACCCGTCCAACCAGCGGCTAAGTCCAACGCGGCGCATTGCTTTTGGCCGGCGGACCCGAACGCCTCGCTCGCGAGCCGACCCGTCCAACCAGCGGCTAAGTCCAACGCGGCGCATTGCTTTTGGCCGGCGGACCCGAACGCTTCGCTCGCGAGCCGACCCGTCCAACCAGCGGCTAAGTCCAACGCGGCGCATTGCTTTTGGCCGGCGGACCCGAACGCCTCGCTCGCGAGCCGACCCGTCCAACCAGCGGCTAAGTCCAACGCGGCGCATTGCTTTCGGCCGTCGGACCCGAACGCCTCGCTCGCGAGCGACCCGTCCAACCAGCGGCTAAGTCCAACGCGGCGCATTGCTTTTGGCCGGCGGACGCGAACGCCTCGCTCGCGAGCCGACCCGTCCAACCAGCGGCTAAGTCCAACGCGGTGCATTGCTTTCGGCCGGCGGACGCAAACGCCTCGCTCGCGAGCCGACCCCTCCAACCAGCGGCTAAGTCCAACGCGGCGCATTGCTTTCGGCCGGCGGACGCAAACGCCTCGCTCGCGAGCCGACCCCTCCAACCAGCGGCTAAGTCCAACGCGGCGCATTGCTTTCGGCCGGCGGACGCGAAAGCCTCGCTCGCGAGCCGACCCGTCCAACCAGCGGCTAAGTCCAACGCGGCGCATTGCTTTCGGCCGACGGACCCGAACGCCTCGCTCGCGAGCCGACCCCTCCAACCAGCGGCTAAGTCCAACGCGGCGCATTGCTTTCGGCCGGCGGACGCGAAAGCCTCGCTCGCGAGCCGACCCGTCCAACCAGCGGCTAAGTCCAACGCGGCGCATTGCTTTCGGCCGGCGGACGCGAAAGCCTCGCTCGCGAGCCGACCCGTCCAACCAGCGGCTAAGTCCAACGCGGCGCATTGCTTTTGGCCGGCGGACGCGAACGCCTCGCTCGCGAGCCGACCCGTCCAACCAGCGGCTAAGTCCAACGCGGTGCATTGCTTTCGGCCGGCGGACGCGAACGCCTCGCTCGCGAGCCGACCCGTCCAAACAGCGGCTAAGTCCAACGCGGCGCATTGCTTTTGGCCGGCGGACCCGAACGCCTCGCTCGCGAGCCGACCCGTCCAACCAGCGGCTAAGTCCAACGCGGCGCATTGCTTTTGGCCGGCAGACCCGAACGCCTCGCTCGCGAGCCGACCCGTCCAACCAGCGGCTAAGTCCAACGCGGCGCATTGCTTTCGGCCGTCGGACCCGAACGCCTCGCTCGCGAGCGACCCGTCCAACCAGCGGCTAAGTCCAACGCGGCGCATTGCTTTTGGCCGGCGGACGCGAACGCCTCGCTCGCGAGCCGACCCGTCCAACCAGCGGCTAAGTCCAACGCGGTGCATTGCTTTCGGCCGGCGGACCCGAACGCCTCGCTCGCGAGCCGACCCGTCCAACCAGCGGCTAAGTCCAACGCGGCGCATTGCTTTCGGCCGTCGGACCCGAACGCCTCGCTCGCGAGCGACCCGTCCAACCAGCGGCTAAGTCCAACGCGGCGCATTGCTTTTGGCCGGCGGACGCGAACGCCTCGCTCGCGAGCCGACCCGTCCAACCAGCGGCTAAGTCCAACGCGGTGCATTGCTTTCGGCCGGCGGACGCGAACGCCTCGCTCGCGAGCCGACCCGTCCAAACAGCGGCTAAGTCCAACGCGGCGCATTGCTTTCGGCCGTCGGACCCGAACGCCTCGCTCGCGAGCCGACCCCTCCAACCAGCGGCTAAGTCCAACGCGGCGCATTGCTTTTGGCCGGCGGACGCGAACGCCTCGCTCGCGAGCCGACCCGTCCAACCAGCGGCTAAGTCCAACGCGGTGCATTGCTTTCGGCCGGCGGACGCGAACGCCTCGCTCGCGAGCCGACCCGTCCAACCAGCGGCTAAGTCCAACGCGGCGCATTGCTTTTGGCCGGCGGACCCGAACGCCTCGCTCGCGAGCCGACCCGTCCAACCAGCGGCTAAGTCCAACGCGGCGCATTGCTTTCGGCCGGCGGACGCAAACGCCTCGCTCGCGAGCCGACCCCTCCAACCAGCGGCTAAGTCCAACGCGGCGCATTGCTTTCGGCCGGCGGACGCGAAAGCCTCGCTCGCGAGCCGACCCGTCCAACCAGCGGCTAAGTCCAACGCGGCGCATTGCTTTCGGCCGACGGACCCGAACGCCTCGCTCGCGAGCCGACCCCTCCAACCAGCGGCTAAGTCCAACGCGGCGCATTGCTTTCGGCCGGCGGACGCAAACGCCTCGCTCGCGAGCCGACCCCTCCAACCAGCGGCTAAGTCCAACGCGGCGCATTGCTTTCGGCCGGCGGACGCGAAAGCCTCGCTCGCGAGCCGACCCCTCCAACCAGCGGCTAAGTCCAACGCGGCGCATTGCTTTCGGCCGGCGGACGCGAAAGCCTCGCTCGCGAGCCGACCCGTCCAACCAGCGGCTAAGTCCAACGCGGCGCATTGCTTTCGGCCGACGGACCCGAACGCCTCGCTCGCGAGCCGACCCCTCCAACCAGCGGCTAAGTCCAACGCGGCGCATTGCTTTCGGCCGGCGGACGCGAAAGCCTCGCTCGCGAGCCGACCCGTCCAACCAGCGGCTAAGTCCAACGCGGCGCATTGCTTTCGGCCGGCGGACGCAAACGCCTCGCTCGCGAGCCGACCCCTCCAACCAGCGGCTAAGTCCAACGCGGCGCATTGCTTTCGGCCGGCGGACGCAAACGCCTCGCTCGCGAGCCGACCCCTCCAACCAGCGGCTAAGTCCAACGCGGCGCATTGCTTTCGGCCGGCGGACGCGAAAGCCTCGCTCGCGAGCCGACCCGTCCAACCAGCGGCTAAGTCCAACGCGGCGCATTGCTTTCGGCCGACGGACCCGAACGCCTCGCTCGCGAGCCGACCCCTCCAACCAGCGGCTAAGTCCAACGCGGCGCATTGCTTTCGGCCGGCGGACGCAAACGCCTCGCTCGCGAGCCGACCCCTCCAACCAGCGGCTAAGTCCAACGCGGCGCATTGCTTTCGGCCGGCGGACGCGAAAGCCTCGCTCGCGAGCCGACCCGTCCAACCAGCGGCTAAGTCCAACGCGGCGCATTGCTTTCGGCCGGCGGACGCAAACGCCTCGCTCGCGAGCCGACCCCTCCAACCAGCGGCTAAGTCCAACGCGGCGCATTGCTTTCGGCCGGCGGACGCGAAAGCCTCGCTCGCGAGCCGACCCGTCCAACCAGCGGCTAAGTCCAACGCGGCGCATTGCTTTTGGCCGGCGGACGCGAACGCCTCGCTCGCGAGCCGACCCGTCCAACCAGCGGCTAAGTCCAACGCGGTGCATTGCTTTCGGCCGGCGGACGCGAACGCCTCGCTCGCGAGCCGACCCGTCCAAACAGCGGCTAAGTCCAACGCGGCGCATTGCTTTTGGCCGGCGGACGCGAAAGCCTCGCTCGCGAGCCGACCCGTCCAACCAGCGGCTAAGTCCAACGCGGCGCATTGCTTTCGGCCGACGGACCCGAACGCCTCGCTCGCGAGCCGACCCCTCCAACCAGCGGCTAAGTCCAACGCGGCGCATTGCTTTTGGCCGGCGGACCCGAACGCCTCGCTCGCGAGCCGACCCGTCCAACCAGCGGCTAAGTCCAACGCGGCGCATTGCTTTCGGCCGTCGGACCCGAACGCCTCGCTCGCGAGCCGACCCGTCCAACCAGCGGCTAAGTCCAACGCGGCGCATTGCTTTTGGCCGGCGGACCCGAACGCCTCGCTCGCGAGCCGACCCGTCCAACCAGCGGCTAAGTCCAACGCGGCGCATTGCTTTCGGCCGTCGGACCCGAACGCCTCGCTCGCGAGCGACCCGTCCAACCAGCGGCTAAGTCCAACGCGGCGCATTGCTTTTGGCCGGCGGACGCGAACGCCTCGCTCGCGAGCCGACCCGTCCAACCAGCGGCTAAGTCCAACGCGGTGCATTGCTTTCGGCCGGCGGACCCGAACGCCTCGCTCGCGAGCCGACCCGTCCAACCAGCGGCTAAGTCCAACGCGGCGCATTGCTTTCGGCCGTCGGACCCGAACGCCTCGCTCGCGAGCGACCCGTCCAACCAGCGGCTAAGTCCAACGCGGCGCATTGCTTTTGGCCGGCGGACGCGAACGCCTCGCTCGCGAGCCGACCCGTCCAACCAGCGGCTAAGTCCAACGCGGTGCATTGCTTTCGGCCGGCGGACGCGAACGCCTCGCTCGCGAGCCGACCCGTCCAAACAGCGGCTAAGTCCAACGCGGCGCATTGCTTTCGGCCGTCGGACCCGAACGCCTCGCTCGCGAGCCGACCCCTCCAACCAGCGGCTAAGTCCAACGCGGCGCATTGCTTTTGGCCGGCGGACGCGAACGCCTCGCTCGCGAGCCGACCCGTCCAACCAGCGGCTAAGTCCAACGCGGTGCATTGCTTTCGGCCGGCGGACGCGAACGCCTCGCTCGCGAGCCGACCCGTCCAACCAGCGGCTAAGTCCAACGCGGCGCATTGCTTTTGGCCGGCGGACCCGAACGCCTCGCTCGCGAGCCGACCCGTCCAACCAGCGGCTAAGTCCAACGCGGCGCATTGCTTTCGGCCGGCGGACGCAAACGCCTCGCTCGCGAGCCGACCCCTCCAACCAGCGGCTAAGTCCAACGCGGCGCATTGCTTTCGGCCGGCGGACGCGAAAGCCTCGCTCGCGAGCCGACCCGTCCAACCAGCGGCTAAGTCCAACGCGGCGCATTGCTTTCGGCCGGCGGACGCAAACGCCTCGCTCGCGAGCCGACCCCTCCAACCAGCGGCTAAGTCCAACGCGGCGCATTGCTTTCGGCCGGCGGACGCAAACGCCTCGCTCGCGAGCCGACCCCTCCAACCAGCGGCTAAGTCCAACGCGGCGCATTGCTTTCGGCCGGCGGACGCGAAAGCCTCGCTCGCGAGCCGACCCGTCCAACCAGCGGCTAAGTCCAACGCGGCGCATTGCTTTCGGCCGACGGACCCGAACGCCTCGCTCGCGAGCCGACCCCTCCAACCAGCGGCTAAGTCCAACGCGGCGCATTGCTTTCGGCCGGCGGACGCAAACGCCTCGCTCGCGAGCCGACCCCTCCAACCAGCGGCTAAGTCCAACGCGGCGCATTGCTTTCGGCCGGCGGACGCGAAAGCCTCGCTCGCGAGCCGACCCGTCCAACCAGCGGCTAAGTCCAACGCGGCGCATTGCTTTCGGCCGGCGGACGCAAACGCCTCGCTCGCGAGCCGACCCCTCCAACCAGCGGCTAAGTCCAACGCGGCGCATTGCTTTCGGCCGGCGGACGCGAAAGCCTCGCTCGCGAGCCGACCCGTCCAACCAGCGGCTAAGTCCAACGCGGCGCATTGCTTTTGGCCGGCGGACGCGAACGCCTCGCTCGCGAGCCGACCCGTCCAACCAGCGGCTAAGTCCAACGCGGTGCATTGCTTTCGGCCGGCGGACGCGAACGCCTCGCTCGCGAGCCGACCCGTCCAAACAGCGGCTAAGTCCAACGCGGCGCATTGCTTTTGGCCGGCGGACGCGAAAGCCTCGCTCGCGAGCCGACCCGTCCAACCAGCGGCTAAGTCCAACGCGGCGCATTGCTTTCGGCCGACGGACCCGAACGCCTCGCTCGCGAGCCGACCCCTCCAACCAGCGGCTAAGTCCAACGCGGCGCATTGCTTTTGGCCGGCGGACCCGAACGCCTCGCTCGCGAGCCGACCCGTCCAACCAGCGGCTAAGTCCAACGCGGCGCATTGCTTTCGGCCGTCGGACCCGAACGCCTCGCTCGCGAGCCGACCCGTCCAACCAGCGGCTAAGTCCAACGCGGCGCATTGCTTTTGGCCGGCGGACCCGAACGCCTCGCTCGCGAGCCGACCCGTCCAACCAGCGGCTAAGTCCAACGCGGCGCATTGCTTTCGGCCGTCGGACCCGAACGCCTCGCTCGCGAGCGACCCGTCCAACCAGCGGCTAAGTCCAACGCGGCGCATTGCTTTTGGCCGGCGGACGCGAACGCCTCGCTCGCGAGCCGACCCGTCCAACCAGCGGCTAAGTCCAACGCGGTGCATTGCTTTCGGCCGGCGGACCCGAACGCCTCGCTCGCGAGCCGACCCGTCCAACCAGCGGCTAAGTCCAACGCGGCGCATTGCTTTCGGCCGTCGGACCCGAACGCCTCGCTCGCGAGCGACCCGTCCAACCAGCGGCTAAGTCCAACGCGGCGCATTGCTTTTGGCCGGCGGACGCGAACGCCTCGCTCGCGAGCCGACCCGTCCAACCAGCGGCTAAGTCCAACGCGGTGCATTGCTTTCGGCCGGCGGACGCGAACGCCTCGCTCGCGAGCCGACCCGTCCAAACAGCGGCTAAGTCCAACGCGGCGCATTGCTTTCGGCCGTCGGACCCGAACGCCTCGCTCGCGAGCCGACCCCTCCAACCAGCGGCTAAGTCCAACGCGGCGCATTGCTTTTGGCCGGCGGACGCGAACGCCTCGCTCGCGAGCCGACCCGTCCAACCAGCGGCTAAGTCCAACGCGGTGCATTGCTTTCGGCCGGCGGACGCGAACGCCTCGCTCGCGAGCCGACCCGTCCAACCAGCGGCTAAGTCCAACGCGGCGCATTGCTTTTGGCCGGCGGACCCGAACGCCTCGCTCGCGAGCCGACCCGTCCAACCAGCGGCTAAGTCCAACGCGGCGCATTGCTTTCGGCCGGCGGACGCAAACGCCTCGCTCGCGAGCCGACCCCTCCAACCAGCGGCTAAGTCCAACGCGGCGCATTGCTTTCGGCCGGCGGACGCGAAAGCCTCGCTCGCGAGCCGACCCGTCCAACCAGCGGCTAAGTCCAACGCGGCGCATTGCTTTCGGCCGACGGACCCGAACGCCTCGCTCGCGAGCCGACCCCTCCAACCAGCGGCTAAGTCCAACGCGGCGCATTGCTTTCGGCCGGCGGACGCAAACGCCTCGCTCGCGAGCCGACCCCTCCAACCAGCGGCTAAGTCCAACGCGGCGCATTGCTTTCGGCCGGCGGACGCGAAAGCCTCGCTCGCGAGCCGACCCGTCCAACCAGCGGCTAAGTCCAACGCGGCGCATTGCTTTCGGCCGGCGGACGCAAACGCCTCGCTCGCGAGCCGACCCCTCCAACCAGCGGCTAAGTCCAACGCGGTGCATTGCTTTCGGCCGGCGGACGCGAACGCCTCGCTCGCGAGCCGACCCGTCCAAACAGCGGCTAAGTCCAACGCGGCGCATTGCTTTTGGCCGGCGGACGCGAATGCCTCGCTCGCGAGCCGACCCGTCCAACCAGCGGCTAAGTCCAACGCGGCGCGTTGCTTTTGGCCGGCGGACGCGAACGCCTCGCTCGCGAGCCGACCCCTCCAACCAGCGGCTAAGTCCAACGCGGCGCATTGCTTGCGGCCGTCGGACCCGAACGCCTCGCTCGCGAGCCGACCCGTCCAACCAGCGGCTAAGTCCAACGCGGCGCATTGCTTTTGGCCGGCGGACCCGAACGCCTCGCTCGCGAGCCGACCCGTCCAACCAGCGGCTAAGTCCAACGCGGCGCATTGCTTTCGGCCGACGGACCCGAACGCCTCGCTCGCGAGCCGACCCCTCCAACCAGCGGCTAAGTCCAACGCGGCGCATTGCTTTTGGCCGGCGGACGCGAACGCCTCGCTCGCGAGCCGACCCGTCCAACCAGCGGCTAAGTCCAACGCGGTGCATTGCTTTCGGCCGGCGGACCCGAACGCCTCGCTCGCGAGCCGACCCGTCCAACCAGCGGCTAAGTCCAACGCGGCGCATTGCTTTCGGCCGACGGACCCGAACGCCTCGCTCGCGAGCCGACCCCTCCAACCAGCGGCTAAGTCCAACGCGGCGCATTGCTTTCGGCCGGCGGACGCAAACGCCTCGCTCGCGAGCCGACCCCTCCAACCAGCGGCTAAGTCCAACGCGGCGCATTGCTTTCGGCCGGCGGACGCGAAAGCCTCGCTCGCGAGCCGACCCGTCCAACCAGCGGCTAAGTCCAACGCGGCGCATTGCTTTCGGCCGGCGGACGCAAACGCCTCGCTCGCGAGCCGACCCCTCCAACCAGCGGCTAAGTCCAACGCGGTGCATTGCTTTCGGCCGGCGGACGCGAACGCCTCGCTCGCGAGCCGACCCGTCCAAACAGCGGCTAAGTCCAACGCGGCGCATTGCTTTTGGCCGGCGGACGCGAATGCCTCGCTCGCGAGCCGACCCGTCCAACCAGCGGCTAAGTCCAACGCGGCGCGTTGCTTTTGGCCGGCGGACGCGAACGCCTCGCTCGCGAGCCGACCCCTCCAACCAGCGGCTAAGTCCAACGCGGCGCATTGCTTTCGGCCGTCGGACCCGAACGCCTCGCTCGCGAGCCGACCCGTCCAACCAGCGGCTAAGTCCAACGCGGCGCATTGCTTTTGGCCGGCGGACCCGAACGCCTCGCTCGCGAGCCGACCCGTCCAACCAGCGGCTAAGTCCAACGCGGCGCATTGCTTTCGGCCGGCGGACCCGAACGCCTCGCTCGCGAGCCGACCCGTCCAACCAGCGGCTAAGTCCAACGCGGCGCATTGCTTTCGGCCGGCGGACGCAAACGCCTCGCTCGCGAGCCGACCCCTCCAACCAGCGGCTAAGTCCAACGCGGCGCATTGCTTTCGGCCGGCGGACGCGAAAGCCTCGCTCGCGAGCCGACCCGTCCAACCAGCGGCTAAGTCCAACGCGGCGCATTGCTTTCGGCCGACGGACCCGAACGCCTCGCTCGCGAGCCGACCCCTCCAACCAGCGGCTAAGTCCAACGCGGCGCATTGCTTTCGGCCGGCGGACGCAAACGCCTCGCTCGCGAGCCGACCCCTCCAACCAGCGGCTAAGTCCAACGCGGCGCATTGCTTTCGGCCGGCGGACGCGAAAGCCTCGCTCGCGAGCCGACCCGTCCAACCAGCGGCTAAGTCCAACGCGGCGCATTGCTTTCGGCCGGCGGACGCAAACGCCTCGCTCGCGAGCCGACCCCTCCAACCAGCGGCTAAGTCCAACGCGGCGCATTGCTTTCGGCCGACGGACCCGAACGCCTCGCTCGCGAGCCGACCCCTCCAACCAGCGGCTAAGTCCAACGCGGCGCATTGCTTTTGGCCGGCGGACGCGAACGCCTCGCTCGCGAGCCGACCCGTCCAACCAGCGGCTAAGTCCAACGCGGTGCATTGCTTTCGGCCGGCGGACCCGAACGCCTCGCTCGCGAGCCGACCCGTCCAACCAGCGGCTAAGTCCAACGCGGCGCATTGCTTTCGGCCGACGGACCCGAACGCCTCGCTCGCGAGCCGACCCCTCCAACCAGCGGCTAAGTCCAACGCGGCGCATTGCTTTCGGCCGGCGGACGCAAACGCCTCGCTCGCGAGCCGACCCCTCCAACCAGCGGCTAAGTCCAACGCGGCGCATTGCTTTCGGCCGGCGGACGCGAAAGCCTCGCTCGCGAGCCGACCCGTCCAACCAGCGGCTAAGTCCAACGCGGCGCATTGCTTTCGGCCGGCGGACGCAAACGCCTCGCTCGCGAGCCGACCCCTCCAACCAGCGGCTAAGTCCAACGCGGTGCATTGCTTTCGGCCGGCGGACGCGAACGCCTCGCTCGCGAGCCGACCCGTCCAAACAGCGGCTAAGTCCAACGCGGCGCATTGCTTTTGGCCGGCGGACGCGAATGCCTCGCTCGCGAGCCGACCCGTCCAACCAGCGGCTAAGTCCAACGCGGCGCGTTGCTTTTGGCCGGCGGACGCGAACGCCTCGCTCGCGAGCCGACCCCTCCAACCAGCGGCTAAGTCCAACGCGGCGCATTGCTTTCGGCCGTCGGACCCGAACGCCTCGCTCGCGAGCCGACCCGTCCAACCAGCGGCTAAGTCCAACGCGGCGCATTGCTTTTGGCCGGCGGACCCGAACGCCTCGCTCGCGAGCCGACCCGTCCAACCAGCGGCTAAGTCCAACGCGGCGCATTGCTTTCGGCCGGCGGACCCGAACGCCTCGCTCGCGAGCCGACCCGTCCAACCAGCGGCTAAGTCCAACGCGGCGCATTGCTTTCGGCCGGCGGACGCAAACGCCTCGCTCGCGAGCCGACCCCTCCAACCAGCGGCTAAGTCCAACGCGGCGCATTGCTTTCGGCCGGCGGACGCGAAAGCCTCGCTCGCGAGCCGACCCGTCCAACCAGCGGCTAAGTCCAACGCGGCGCATTGCTTTCGGCCGACGGACCCGAACGCCTCGCTCGCGAGCCGACCCCTCCAACCAGCGGCTAAGTCCAACGCGGCGCATTGCTTTCGGCCGGCGGACGCAAACGCCTCGCTCGCGAGCCGACCCCTCCAACCAGCGGCTAAGTCCAACGCGGCGCATTGCTTTCGGCCGGCGGACGCGAAAGCCTCGCTCGCGAGCCGACCCGTCCAACCAGCGGCTAAGTCCAACGCGGCGCATTGCTTTCGGCCGGCGGACGCAAACGCCTCGCTCGCGAGCCGACCCCTCCAACCAGCGGCTAAGTCCAACGCGGCGCATTGCTTTCGGCCGGCGGACGCGAAAGCCTCGCTCGCGAGCCGACCCGTCCAACCAGCGGCTAAGTCCAACGCGGCGCATTGCTTTCGGCCGACGGACCCGAACGCCTCGCTCGCGAGCCGACCCCTCCAACCAGCGGCTAAGTCCAACGCGGCGCATTGCTTTCGGCCGGCGGACGCAAACGCCTCGCTCGCGAGCCGACCCCTCCAACCAGCGGCTAAGTCCAACGCGGCGCATTGCTTTCGGCCGGCGGACGCGAAAGCCTCGCTCGCGAGCCGACCCGTCCAACCAGCGGCTAAGTCCAACGCGGCGCATTGCTTTCGGCCGGCGGACGCAAACGCCTCGCTCGCGAGCCGACCCCTCCAACCAGCGGCTAAGTCCAACGCGGCGCATTGCTTTCGGCCGGCGGACGCGAAAGCCTCGCTCGCGAGCCGACCCGTCCAACCAGCGGCTAAGTCCAACGCGGCGCATTGCTTTCGGCCGGCGGACGCAAACGCCTCGCTCGCGAGCCGACCCCTCCAACCAGCGGCTAAGTCCAACGCGGTGCATTGCTTTCGGCCGGCGGACGCGAACGCCTCGCTCGCGAGCCGACCCGTCCAAACAGCGGCTAAGTCCAACGCGGCGCATTGCTTTTGGCCGGCGGACGCGAATGCCTCGCTCGCGAGCCGACCCGTCCAACCAGCGGCTAAGTCCAACGCGGCGCGTTGCTTTTGGCCGGCGGACGCGAACGCCTCGCTCGCGAGCCGACCCCTCCAACCAGCGGCTAAGTCCAACGCGGCGCATTGCTTTCGGCCGTCGGACCCGAACGCCTCGCTCGCGAGCCGACCCGTCCAACCAGCGGCTAAGTCCAACGCGGCGCATTGCTTTTGGCCGGCGGACCCGAACGCCTCGCTCGCGAGCCGACCCGTCCAACCAGCGGCTAAGTCCAACGCGGCGCATTGCTTTCGGCCGGCGGACCCGAACGCCTCGCTCGCGAGCCGACCCGTCCAACCAGCGGCTAAGTCCAACGCGGCGCATTGCTTTCGGCCGGCGGACGCAAACGCCTCGCTCGCGAGCCGACCCCTCCAACCAGCGGCTAAGTCCAACGCGGCGCATTGCTTTCGGCCGGCGGACCCGAACGCCTCGCTCGCGAGCCGACCCGTCCAACCAGCGGCTAAGTCCAACGCGGCGCATTGCTTTTGGCCGGCGGACGCGAATGCCTCGCTCGCGAGCCGACCCGTCCAACCAGCGGCTAAGTCCAACGCGGCGCGTTGCTTTTGGCCGGCGGACGCGAACGCCTCGCTCGCGAGCCGACCCCTCCAACCAGCGGCTAAGTCCAACGCGGCGCATTGCTTTCGGCCGTCGGACCCGAACGCCTCGCTCGCGAGCCGACCCGTCCAACCAGCGGCTAAGTCCAACGCGGCGCATTGCTTTCGGCCGTCGGACCCGAACGCCTCGCTCGCGAGCCGACCCGTCCAACCAGCGGCTAAGTCCAACGCGGCGCATTGCTTTTGGCCGGCGGACCCGAACGCTTCGCTCGCGAGCCGACCCGTCCAACCAGCGGCTAAGTCCAACGCGGCGCATTGCTTTCGGCCGTCGGACCCGAACGCCTCGCTCGCGAGCCGACCCGTCCAACCAGCGGCTAAGTCCAACGCGGCGCATTGCTTTTGGCCGGCGGACCCGAACGCCTCGCTCGCGAGCCGACCCGTCCAACCAGCGGCTAAGTCCAACGCGGCGCATTGCTTTTGGCCGGCGGACCCGAACGCTTCGCTCGCGAGCCGACCCGTCCAACCAGCGGCTAAGTCCAACGCGGCGCATTGCTTTTGGCCGGCGGACCCGAACGCCTCGCTCGCGAGCCGACCCGTCCAACCAGCGGCTAAGTCCAACGCGGCGCATTGCTTTCGGCCGTCGGACCCGAACGCCTCGCTCGCGAGCGACCCGTCCAACCAGCGGCTAAGTCCAACGCGGCGCATTGCTTTTGGCCGGCGGACGCGAACGCCTCGCTCGCGAGCCGACCCGTCCAACCAGCGGCTAAGTCCAACGCGGTGCATTGCTTTCGGCCGGCGGACGCAAACGCCTCGCTCGCGAGCCGACCCCTCCAACCAGCGGCTAAGTCCAACGCGGCGCATTGCTTTCGGCCGGCGGACGCAAACGCCTCGCTCGCGAGCCGACCCCTCCAACCAGCGGCTAAGTCCAACGCGGCGCATTGCTTTCGGCCGGCGGACGCGAAAGCCTCGCTCGCGAGCCGACCCGTCCAACCAGCGGCTAAGTCCAACGCGGCGCATTGCTTTCGGCCGACGGACCCGAACGCCTCGCTCGCGAGCCGACCCCTCCAACCAGCGGCTAAGTCCAACGCGGCGCATTGCTTTCGGCCGGCGGACGCGAAAGCCTCGCTCGCGAGCCGACCCGTCCAACCAGCGGCTAAGTCCAACGCGGCGCATTGCTTTCGGCCGGCGGACGCGAAAGCCTCGCTCGCGAGCCGACCCGTCCAACCAGCGGCTAAGTCCAACGCGGCGCATTGCTTTTGGCCGGCGGACGCGAACGCCTCGCTCGCGAGCCGACCCGTCCAACCAGCGGCTAAGTCCAACGCGGTGCATTGCTTTCGGCCGGCGGACGCGAACGCCTCGCTCGCGAGCCGACCCGTCCAAACAGCGGCTAAGTCCAACGCGGCGCATTGCTTTTGGCCGGCGGACCCGAACGCCTCGCTCGCGAGCCGACCCGTCCAACCAGCGGCTAAGTCCAACGCGGCGCATTGCTTTTGGCCGGCAGACCCGAACGCCTCGCTCGCGAGCCGACCCGTCCAACCAGCGGCTAAGTCCAACGCGGCGCATTGCTTTCGGCCGTCGGACCCGAACGCCTCGCTCGCGAGCGACCCGTCCAACCAGCGGCTAAGTCCAACGCGGCGCATTGCTTTTGGCCGGCGGACGCGAACGCCTCGCTCGCGAGCCGACCCGTCCAACCAGCGGCTAAGTCCAACGCGGTGCATTGCTTTCGGCCGGCGGACCCGAACGCCTCGCTCGCGAGCCGACCCGTCCAACCAGCGGCTAAGTCCAACGCGGCGCATTGCTTTCGGCCGTCGGACCCGAACGCCTCGCTCGCGAGCGACCCGTCCAACCAGCGGCTAAGTCCAACGCGGCGCATTGCTTTTGGCCGGCGGACGCGAACGCCTCGCTCGCGAGCCGACCCGTCCAACCAGCGGCTAAGTCCAACGCGGTGCATTGCTTTCGGCCGGCGGACGCGAACGCCTCGCTCGCGAGCCGACCCGTCCAAACAGCGGCTAAGTCCAACGCGGCGCATTGCTTTCGGCCGTCGGACCCGAACGCCTCGCTCGCGAGCCGACCCCTCCAACCAGCGGCTAAGTCCAACGCGGCGCATTGCTTTTGGCCGGCGGACGCGAACGCCTCGCTCGCGAGCCGACCCGTCCAACCAGCGGCTAAGTCCAACGCGGTGCATTGCTTTCGGCCGGCGGACGCGAACGCCTCGCTCGCGAGCCGACCCGTCCAACCAGCGGCTAAGTCCAACGCGGCGCATTGCTTTTGGCCGGCGGACCCGAACGCCTCGCTCGCGAGCCGACCCGTCCAACCAGCGGCTAAGTCCAACGCGGCGCATTGCTTTCGGCCGGCGGACGCAAACGCCTCGCTCGCGAGCCGACCCCTCCAACCAGCGGCTAAGTCCAACGCGGCGCATTGCTTTCGGCCGGCGGACGCGAAAGCCTCGCTCGCGAGCCGACCCGTCCAACCAGCGGCTAAGTCCAACGCGGCGCATTGCTTTCGGCCGACGGACCCGAACGCCTCGCTCGCGAGCCGACCCCTCCAACCAGCGGCTAAGTCCAACGCGGCGCATTGCTTTCGGCCGGCGGACGCAAACGCCTCGCTCGCGAGCCGACCCCTCCAACCAGCGGCTAAGTCCAACGCGGCGCATTGCTTTCGGCCGGCGGACGCGAAAGCCTCGCTCGCGAGCCGACCCGTCCAACCAGCGGCTAAGTCCAACGCGGCGCATTGCTTTCGGCCGGCGGACGCAAACGCCTCGCTCGCGAGCCGACCCCTCCAACCAGCGGCTAAGTCCAACGCGGTGCATTGCTTTCGGCCGGCGGACGCGAACGCCTCGCTCGCGAGCCGACCCGTCCAAACAGCGGCTAAGTCCAACGCGGCGCATTGCTTTTGGCCGGCGGACGCGAATGCCTCGCTCGCGAGCCGACCCGTCCAACCAGCGGCTAAGTCCAACGCGGCGCGTTGCTTTTGGCCGGCGGACGCGAACGCCTCGCTCGCGAGCCGACCCCTCCAACCAGCGGCTAAGTCCAACGCGGCGCATTGCTTTCGGCCGTCGGACCCGAACGCCTCGCTCGCGAGCCGACCCGTCCAACCAGCGGCTAAGTCCAACGCGGCGCATTGCTTTTGGCCGGCGGACCCGAACGCCTCGCTCGCGAGCCGACCCGTCCAACCAGCGGCTAAGTCCAACGCGGCGCATTGCTTTCGGCCGACGGACCCGAACGCCTCGCTCGCGAGCCGACCCCTCCAACCAGCGGCTAAGTCCAACGCGGCGCATTGCTTTTGGCCGGCGGACGCGAACGCCTCGCTCGCGAGCCGACCCGTCCAACCAGCGGCTAAGTCCAACGCGGTGCATTGCTTTCGGCCGGCGGACGCGAACGCCTCGCTCGCGAGCGACCCGTCCAACCAGCGGCTAAGTCCAACGCGGCGCATTGCTTTTGGCCGGCGGACGCGAACGCCTCGCTCGCGAGCCGACCCGTCCAACCAGCGGCTAAGTCCAACGCGGCGCATTGCTTTCGGCCGGCGGACGCAAACGCCTCGCTCGCGAGCCGACCCCTCCAACCAGCGGCTAAGTCCAACGCGGCGCATTGCTTTCGGCCGGCGGACGCAAACGCCTCGCTCGCGAGCCGACCCCTCCAACCAGCGGCTAAGTCCAACGCGGCGCATTGCTTTCGGCCGGCGGACGCGAAAGCCTCGCTCGCGAGCCGACCCGTCCAACCAGCGGCTAAGTCCAACGCGGCGCATTGCTTTCGGCCGACGGACCCGAACGCCTCGCTCGCGAGCCGACCCCTCCAACCAGCGGCTAAGTCCAACGCGGCGCATTGCTTTCGGCCGGCGGACGCGAAAGCCTCGCTCGCGAGCCGACCCGTCCAACCAGCGGCTAAGTCCAACGCGGCGCATTGCTTTTGGCCGGCGGACCCGAACGCCTCGCTCGCGAGCCGACCCGTCCAACCAGCGGCTAAGTCCAACGCGGCGCATTGCTTTTGGCCGGCGGACCCGAACGCTTCGCTCGCGAGCCGACCCGTCCAACCAGCGGCTAAGTCCAACGCGGCGCATTGCTTTTGGCCGGCGGACCCGAACGCCTCGCTCGCGAGCCGACCCGTCCAACCAGCGGCTAAGTCCAACGCGGCGCATTGCTTTCGGCCGTCGGACCCGAACGCCTCGCTCGCGAGCCGACCCGTCCAACCAGCGGCTAAGTCCAACGCGGCGCATTGCTTTCGGCCGTCGGACCCGAACGCCTCGCTCGCGAGCGACCCGTCCAACCAGCGGCTAAGTCCAACGCGGCGCATTGCTTTTGGCCGGCGGACGCGAACGCCTCGCTCGCGAGCCGACCCGTCCAACCAGCGGCTAAGTCCAACGCGGTGCATTGCTTTCGGCCGGCGGACGCGAACGCCTCGCTCGCGAGCCGACCCGTCCAAACAGCGGCTAAGTCCAACGCGGCGCATTGCTTTCGGCCGTCGGACCCGAACGCCTCGCTCGCGAGCCGACCCCTCCAACCAGCGGCTAAGTCCAACGCGGCGCATTGCTTTTGGCCGGCGGACGCGAACGCCTCGCTCGCGAGCCGACCCGTCCAACCAGCGGCTAAGTCCAACGCGGTGCATTGCTTTCGGCCGGCGGACGCGAACGCCTCGCTCGCGAGCCGACCCGTCCAACCAGCGGCTAAGTCCAACGCGGCGCATTGCTTTTGGCCGGCGGACCCGAACGCCTCGCTCGCGAGCCGACCCGTCCAACCAGCGGCTAAGTCCAACGCGGCGCATTGCTTTCGGCCGGCGGACGCAAACGCCTCGCTCGCGAGCCGACCCCTCCAACCAGCGGCTAAGTCCAACGCGGCGCATTGCTTTCGGCCGGCGGACGCGAAAGCCTCGCTCGCGAGCCGACCCGTCCAACCAGCGGCTAAGTCCAACGCGGCGCATTGCTTTCGGCCGACGGACCCGAACGCCTCGCTCGCGAGCCGACCCCTCCAACCAGCGGCTAAGTCCAACGCGGCGCATTGCTTTCGGCCGGCGGACGCAAACGCCTCGCTCGCGAGCCGACCCCTCCAACCAGCGGCTAAGTCCAACGCGGCGCATTGCTTTCGGCCGGCGGACGCGAAAGCCTCGCTCGCGAGCCGACCCGTCCAACCAGCGGCTAAGTCCAACGCGGCGCATTGCTTTCGGCCGGCGGACGCAAACGCCTCGCTCGCGAGCCGACCCCTCCAACCAGCGGCTAAGTCCAACGCGGTGCATTGCTTTCGGCCGGCGGACGCGAACGCCTCGCTCGCGAGCCGACCCGTCCAAACAGCGGCTAAGTCCAACGCGGCGCATTGCTTTTGGCCGGCGGACGCGAATGCCTCGCTCGCGAGCCGACCCGTCCAACCAGCGGCTAAGTCCAACGCGGCGCGTTGCTTTTGGCCGGCGGACGCGAACGCCTCGCTCGCGAGCCGACCCCTCCAACCAGCGGCTAAGTCCAACGCGGCGCATTGCTTTCGGCCGTCGGACCCGAACGCCTCGCTCGCGAGCCGACCCGTCCAACCAGCGGCTAAGTCCAACGCGGCGCATTGCTTTTGGCCGGCGGACCCGAACGCCTCGCTCGCGAGCCGACCCGTCCAACCAGCGGCTAAGTCCAACGCGGCGCATTGCTTTCGGCCGACGGACCCGAACGCCTCGCTCGCGAGCCGACCCCTCCAACCAGCGGCTAAGTCCAACGCGGCGCATTGCTTTTGGCCGGCGGACGCGAACGCCTCGCTCGCGAGCCGACCCGTCCAACCAGCGGCTAAGTCCAACGCGGTGCATTGCTTTCGGCCGGCGGACGCGAACGCCTCGCTCGCGAGCGACCCGTCCAACCAGCGGCTAAGTCCAACGCGGCGCATTGCTTTTGGCCGGCGGACGCGAACGCCTCGCTCGCGAGCCGACCCGTCCAACCAGCGGCTAAGTCCAACGCGGTGCATTGCTTTCGGCCGGCGGACGCAAACGCCTCGCTCGCGAGCCGACCCCTCCAACCAGCGGCTAAGTCCAACGCGGCGCATTGCTTTCGGCCGGCGGACGCAAACGCCTCGCTCGCGAGCCGACCCCTCCAACCAGCGGCTAAGTCCAACGCGGCGCATTGCTTTCGGCCGGCGGACGCGAAAGCCTCGCTCGCGAGCCGACCCGTCCAACCAGCGGCTAAGTCCAACGCGGCGCATTGCTTTCGGCCGACGGACCCGAACGCCTCGCTCGCGAGCCGACCCCTCCAACCAGCGGCTAAGTCCAACGCGGCGCATTGCTTTCGGCCGGCGGACGCGAAAGCCTCGCTCGCGAGCCGACCCGTCCAACCAGCGGCTAAGTCCAACGCGGCGCATTGCTTTTGGCCGGCGGACCCGAACGCCTCGCTCGCGAGCCGACCCGTCCAACCAGCGGCTAAGTCCAACGCGGCGCATTGCTTTTGGCCGGCGGACCCGAACGCTTCGCTCGCGAGCCTACCCGTCCAACCAGCGGCTAAGTCCAACGCGGCGCATTGCTTTTGGCCGGCGGACCCGAACGCCTCGCTCGCGAGCCGACCCGTCCAACCAGCGGCTAAGTCCAACGCGGCGCATTGCTTTCGGCCGTCGGACCCGAACGCCTCGCTCGCGAGCGACCCGTCCAACCAGCGGCTAAGTCCAACGCGGCGCATTGCTTTTGGCCGGCGGACGCGAACGCCTCGCTCGCGAGCCGACCCGTCCAACCAGCGGCTAAGTCCAACGCGGTGCATTGCTTTCGGCCGGCGGACGCAAACGCCTCGCTCGCGAGCCGACCCCTCCAACCAGCGGCTAAGTCCAACGCGGCGCATTGCTTTCGGCCGGCGGACGCAAACGCCTCGCTCGCGAGCCGACCCCTCCAACCAGCGGCTAAGTCCAACGCGGCGCATTGCTTTCGGCCGGCGGACGCGAAAGCCTCGCTCGCGAGCCGACCCGTCCAACCAGCGGCTAAGTCCAACGCGGCGCATTGCTTTCGGCCGACGGACCCGAACGCCTCGCTCGCGAGCCGACCCCTCCAACCAGCGGCTAAGTCCAACGCGGCGCATTGCTTTCGGCCGG
>NW_027116979.1:0-15000 GCF_024137725.1 Prorops nasuta | reverse complement strand
CGCTCGCGAGCCGACCCGTCCAACCAGCGGCTAAGTCCAACGCGGCGCATTGCTTTCGGCCGTCGGACCCGAACGCCTCGCTCGCGAGCCGACTCGTCCAAACAGCGGCTAAGTCCAACGCGGCGCATTGCTTTTGGCCGGCGGACGCGAACGCCTCGCTCGCGAGCCGACCCGTCCAACCAGCGGCTAAGTCCAACGCGGCGCATTGCTTTTGGCCGGCGGACGCGAATGCCTCGCTCGCGAGCCGACCCGTCCAACCAGCGGCTAAGTCCAACGCGGCGCGTTGCTTTTGGCCGGCGGACGCGAACGCCTCGCTCGCGAGCCGACCCGTCCAACCAGCGGCTAAGTCCAACGCGGCGCATTGCTTTCGGCCGTCGGACCCGAACGCCTCGCTCGCGAGCCGACCCGTCCAACCAGCGGCTAAGTCCAACGCGGCGCATTGCTTTTGGCCGGCGGACCCGAACGCTTCGCTCGCGAGCCGACCCGTCCAACCAGCGGCTAAGTCCAACGCGGCGCATTGCTTTCGGCCGTCGGACCCGAACGCCTCGCTCGCGAGCCGACCCGTCCAACCAGCGGCTAAGTCCAACGCGGCGCATTGCTTTTGGCCGGCGGACCCGAACGCCTCGCTCGCGAGCCGACCCGTCCAACCAGCGGCTAAGTCCAACGCGGCGCATTGCTTTCGGCCGTCGGACCCGAACGCCTCGCTCGCGAGCCGACCCGTCCAACCAGCGGCTAAGTCCAACGCGGCGCATTGCTTTCGGCCGTCGGACCCGAACGCCTCGCTCGCGAGCGACCCGTCCAACCAGCGGCTAAGTCCAACGCGGCGCATTGCTTTTGGCCGGCGGACGCGAACGCCTCGCTCGCGAGCCGACCCGTCCAACCAGCGGCTAAGTCCAACGCGGTGCATTGCTTTCGGCCGGCGGACGCGAACGCCTCGCTCGCGAGCCGACCCGTCCAAACAGCGGCTAAGTCCAACGCGGCGCATTGCTTTCGGCCGTCGGACCCGAACGCCTCGCTCGCGAGCCGACCCCTCCAACCAGCGGCTAAGTCCAACGCGGCGCATTGCTTTTGGCCGGCGGACGCGAACGCCTCGCTCGCGAGCCGACCCGTCCAACCAGCGGCTAAGTCCAACGCGGCGCATTGCTTTTGGCCGGCGGACGCGAATGCCTCGCTCGCGAGCCGACCCGTCCAACCAGCGGCTAAGTCCAACGCGGCGCGTTGCTTTTGGCCGGCGGACGCGAACGCCTCGCTCGCGAGCCGACCCGTCCAACCAGCGGCTAAGTCCAACGCGGCGCATTGCTTTCGGCCGTCGGACCCGAACGCCTCGCTCGCGAGCCGACCCGTCCAACCAGCGGCTAAGTCCAACGCGGCGCATTGCTTTTGGCCGGCGGACCCGAACGCTTCGCTCGCGAGCCGACCCGTCCAACCAGCGGCTAAGTCCAACGCGGCGCATTGCTTTCGGCCGTCGGACCCGAACGCCTCGCTCGCGAGCCGACCCGTCCAACCAGCGGCTAAGTCCAACGCGGCGCATTGCTTTTGGCCGGCGGACCCGAACGCCTCGCTCGCGAGCCGACCCGTCCAACCAGCGGCTAAGTCCAACGCGGCGCATTGCTTTCGGCCGTCGGACCCGAACGCCTCGCTCGCGAGCCGACCCGTCCAACCAGCGGCTAAGTCCAACGCGGCGCATTGCTTTCGGCCGTCGGACCCGAACGCCTCGCTCGCGAGCGACCCGTCCAACCAGCGGCTAAGTCCAACGCGGCGCATTGCTTTTGGCCGGCGGACGCGAACGCCTCGCTCGCGAGCCGACCCGTCCAACCAGCGGCTAAGTCCAACGCGGTGCATTGCTTTCGGCCGGCGGACGCGAACGCCTCGCTCGCGAGCCGACCCGTCCAAACAGCGGCTAAGTCCAACGCGGCGCATTGCTTTCGGCCGTCGGACCCGAACGCCTCGCTCGCGAGCCGACCCCTCCAACCAGCGGCTAAGTCCAACGCGGCGCATTGCTTTTGGCCGGCGGACGCGAACGCCTCGCTCGCGAGCCGACCCGTCCAACCAGCGGCTAAGTCCAACGCGGCGCATTGCTTTTGGCCGGCGGACCCGAACGCCTCGCTCGCGAGCCGACCCGTCCAACCAGCGGCTAAGTCCAACGCGGCGCATTGCTTTCGGCCGTCGGACCCGAACGCCTCGCTCGCGAGCCGACCCGTCCAACCAGCGGCTAAGTCCAACGCGGCGCATTGCTTTCGGCCGTCGGACCCGAACGCCTCGCTCGCGAGCGACCCGTCCAACCAGCGGCTAAGTCCAACGCGGCGCATTGCTTTTGGCCGGCGGACGCGAACGCCTCGCTCGCGAGCCGACCCGTCCAACCAGCGGCTAAGTCCAACGCGGTGCATTGCTTTCGGCCGGCGGACGCGAACGCCTCGCTCGCGAGCCGACCCGTCCAAACAGCGGCTAAGTCCAACGCGGCGCATTGCTTTCGGCCGTCGGACCCGAACGCCTCGCTCGCGAGCCGACCCCTCCAACCAGCGGCTAAGTCCAACGCGGCGCATTGCTTTCGGCCGTCGGACCCGAACGCCTCGCTCGCGAGCGACCCGTCCAACCAGCGGCTAAGTCCAACGCGGCGCATTGCTTTTGGCCGGCGGACGCGAACGCCTCGCTCGCGAGCCGACCCGTCCAACCAGCGGCTAAGTCCAACGCGGTGCATTGCTTTCGGCCGGCGGACGCGAACGCCTCGCTCGCGAGCCGACCCGTCCAAACAGCGGCTAAGTCCAACGCGGCGCATTGCTTTCGGCCGTCGGACCCGAACGCCTCGCTCGCGAGCCGACCCGTCCAACCAGCGGCTAAGTCCAACGCGGCGCATTGCTTTTGGCCGGCGGACCCGAACGCCTCGCTCGCGAGCCGACCCGTCCAACCAGCGGCTAAGTCCAACGCGGCGCATTGCTTTCGGCCGTCGGACCCGAACGCCTCGCTCGCGAGCCGACCCGTCCAACCAGCGGCTAAGTCCAACGCGGCGCATTGCTTTCGGCCGTCGGACCCGAACGCCTCGCTCGCGAGCGACCCGTCCAACCAGCGGCTAAGTCCAACGCGGCGCATTGCTTTTGGCCGGCGGACGCGAACGCCTCGCTCGCGAGCCGACCCGTCCAACCAGCGGCTAAGTCCAACGCGGTGCATTGCTTTCGGCCGGCGGACGCGAACGCCTCGCTCGCGAGCCGACCCGTCCAAACAGCGGCTAAGTCCAACGCGGCGCATTGCTTTCGGCCGTCGGACCCGAACGCCTCGCTCGCGAGCCGACCCCTCCAACCAGCGGCTAAGTCCAACGCGGCGCATTGCTTTTGGCCGGCGGACGCGAACGCCTCGCTCGCGAGCCGACCCGTCCAACCAGCGGCTAAGTCCAACGCGGCGCATTGCTTTTGGCCGGCGGACCCGAACGCCTCGCTCGCGAGCCGACCCGTCCAACCAGCGGCTAAGTCCAACGCGGCGCATTGCTTTCGGCCGTCGGACCCGAACGCCTCGCTCGCGAGCCGACCCGTCCAACCAGCGGCTAAGTCCAACGCGGCGCATTGCTTTCGGCCGTCGGACCCGAACGCCTCGCTCGCGAGCGACCCGTCCAACCAGCGGCTAAGTCCAACGCGGCGCATTGCTTTTGGCCGGCGGACGCGAACGCCTCGCTCGCGAGCCGACCCGTCCAACCAGCGGCTAAGTCCAACGCGGTGCATTGCTTTCGGCCGGCGGACGCGAACGCCTCGCTCGCGAGCCGACCCGTCCAAACAGCGGCTAAGTCCAACGCGGCGCATTGCTTTCGGCCGTCGGACCCGAACGCCTCGCTCGCGAGCCGACCCCTCCAACCAGCGGCTAAGTCCAACGCGGCGCATTGCTTTTGGCCGGCGGACGCGAACGCCTCGCTCGCGAGCCGACCCGTCCAACCAGCGGCTAAGTCCAACGCGGTGCATTGCTTTCGGCCGGCGGACGCGAACGCCTCGCTCGCGAGCCGACCCGTCCAACCAGCGGCTAAGTCCAACGCGGCGCATTGCTTTTGGCCGGCGGACCCGAACGCCTCGCTCGCGAGCCGACCCGTCCAACCAGCGGCTAAGTCCAACGCGGCGCATTGCTTTCGGCCGGCGGACGCAAACGCCTCGCTCGCGAGCCGACCCCTCCAACCAGCGGCTAAGTCCAACGCGGCGCATTGCTTTCGGCCGGCGGACGCGAAAGCCTCGCTCGCGAGCCGACCCGTCCAACCAGCGGCTAAGTCCAACGCGGCGCATTGCTTTCGGCCGACGGACCCGAACGCCTCGCTCGCGAGCCGACCCCTCCAACCAGCGGCTAAGTCCAACGCGGCGCATTGCTTTCGGCCGGCGGACGCAAACGCCTCGCTCGCGAGCCGACCCCTCCAACCAGCGGCTAAGTCCAACGCGGCGCATTGCTTTCGGCCGGCGGACGCGAAAGCCTCGCTCGCGAGCCGACCCGTCCAACCAGCGGCTAAGTCCAACGCGGCGCATTGCTTTCGGCCGACGGACCCGAACGCCTCGCTCGCGAGCCGACCCCTCCAACCAGCGGCTAAGTCCAACGCGGCGCATTGCTTTCGGCCGGCGGACGCAAACGCCTCGCTCGCGAGCCGACCCCTCCAACCAGCGGCTAAGTCCAACGCGGCGCATTGCTTTCGGCCGGCGGACGCAAACGCCTCGCTCGCGAGCCGACCCCTCCAACCAGCGGCTAAGTCCAACGCGGCGCATTGCTTTCGGCCGGCGGACGCGAAAGCCTCGCTCGCGAGCCGACCCGTCCAACCAGCGGCTAAGTCCAACGCGGCGCATTGCTTTCGGCCGACGGACCCGAACGCATCGCTCGCGAGCCGACCCCTCCAACCAGCGGCTAAGTCCAACGCGGCGCATTGCTTTCGGCCGGCGGACGCGAAAGCCTCGCTCGCGAGCCGACCCGTCCAACCAGCGGCTAAGTCCAACGCGGCGCATTGCTTTCGGCCGGCGGACGCAAACGCCTCGCTCGCGAGCCGACCCCTCCAACCAGCGGCTAAGTCCAACGCGGCGCATTGCTTTCGGCCGGCGGACGCGAAAGCCTCGCTCGCGAGCCGACCCGTCCAACCAGCGGCTAAGTCCAACGCGGCGCATTGCTTTTGGCCGGCGGACGCGAACGCCTCGCTCGCGAGCCGACCCGTCCAACCAGCGGCTAAGTCCAACGCGGTGCATTGCTTTCGGCCGGCGGACGCGAACGCCTCGCTCGCGAGCCGACCCGTCCAAACAGCGGCTAAGTCCAACGCGGCGCATTGCTTTTGGCCGGCGGACCCGAACGCCTCGCTCGCGAGCCGACCCGTCCAACCAGCGGCTAAGTCCAACGCGGCGCATTGCTTTTGGCCGGCAGACCCGAACGCCTCGCTCGCGAGCCGACCCGTCCAACCAGCGGCTAAGTCCAACGCGGCGCATTGCTTTCGGCCGTCGGACCCGAACGCCTCGCTCGCGAGCCGACTCGTCCAAACAGCGGCTAAGTCCAACGCGGCGCATTGCTTTTGGCCGGCGGACGCGAACGCCTCGCTCGCGAGCCGACCCGTCCAACCAGCGGCTAAGTCCAACGCGGCGCATTGCTTTTGGCCGGCGGACGCGAATGCCTCGCTCGCGAGCCGACCCGTCCAACCAGCGGCTAAGTCCAACGCGGCGCGTTGCTTTTGGCCGGCGGACGCGAACGCCTCGCTCGCGAGCCGACCCCTCCAACCAGCGGCTAAGTCCAACGCGGCGCATTGCTTTCGGCCGTCGGACCCGAACGCCTCGCTCGCGAGCCGACCCGTCCAACCAGCGGCTAAGTCCAACGCGGCGCATTGCTTTCGGCCGTCGGACCCGAACGCCTCGCTCGCGAGCCGACCCGTCCAACCAGCGGCTAAGTCCAACGCGGCGCATTGCTTTCGGCCGTCGGACCCGAACGCCTCGCTCGCGAGCCGACCCGTCCAACCAGCGGCTAAGTCCAACGCGGCGCATTGCTTTTGGCCGGCGGACCCGAACGCTTCGCTCGCGAGCCGACCCGTCCAACCAGCGGCTAAGTCCAACGCGGCGCATTGCTTTCGGCCGTCGGACCCGAACGCCTCGCTCGCGAGCCGACTCGTCCAAACAGCGGCTAAGTCCAACGCGGCGCATTGCTTTTGGCCGGCGGACGCGAACGCCTCGCTCGCGAGCCGACCCGTCCAACCAGCGGCTAAGTCCAACGCGGCGCATTGCTTTTGGCCGGCGGACGCGAATGCCTCGCTCGCGAGCCGACCCGTCCAACCAGCGGCTAAGTCCAACGCGGCGCGTTGCTTTTGGCCGGCGGACGCGAACGCCTCGCTCGCGAGCCGACCCGTCCAACCAGCGGCTAAGTCCAACGCGGCGCATTGCTTTCGGCCGTCGGACCCGAACGCCTCGCTCGCGAGCCGACCCGTCCAACCAGCGGCTAAGTCCAACGCGGCGCATTGCTTTTGGCCGGCGGACCCGAACGCTTCGCTCGCGAGCCGACCCGTCCAACCAGCGGCTAAGTCCAACGCGGCGCATTGCTTTCGGCCGTCGGACCCGAACGCCTCGCTCGCGAGCCGACCCGTCCAACCAGCGGCTAAGTCCAACGCGGCGCATTGCTTTTGGCCGGCGGACCCGAACGCCTCGCTCGCGAGCCGACCCGTCCAACCAGCGGCTAAGTCCAACGCGGCGCATTGCTTTCGGCCGTCGGACCCGAACGCCTCGCTCGCGAGCCGACCCGTCCAACCAGCGGCTAAGTCCAACGCGGCGCATTGCTTTCGGCCGTCGGACCCGAACGCCTCGCTCGCGAGCGACCCGTCCAACCAGCGGCTAAGTCCAACGCGGCGCATTGCTTTTGGCCGGCGGACGCGAACGCCTCGCTCGCGAGCCGACCCGTCCAACCAGCGGCTAAGTCCAACGCGGTGCATTGCTTTCGGCCGGCGGACGCGAACGCCTCGCTCGCGAGCCGACCCGTCCAAACAGCGGCTAAGTCCAACGCGGCGCATTGCTTTCGGCCGTCGGACCCGAACGCCTCGCTCGCGAGCCGACCCCTCCAACCAGCGGCTAAGTCCAACGCGGCGCATTGCTTTTGGCCGGCGGACGCGAACGCCTCGCTCGCGAGCCGACCCGTCCAACCAGCGGCTAAGTCCAACGCGGCGCATTGCTTTCGGCCGTCGGACCCGAACGCCTCGCTCGCGAGCCGACCCGTCCAACCAGCGGCTAAGTCCAACGCGGCGCATTGCTTTCGGCCGTCGGACCCGAACGCCTCGCTCGCGAGCGACCCGTCCAACCAGCGGCTAAGTCCAACGCGGCGCATTGCTTTTGGCCGGCGGACGCGAACGCCTCGCTCGCGAGCCGACCCGTCCAACCAGCGGCTAAGTCCAACGCGGCGCATTGCTTTTGGCCGGCGGACGCGAATGCCTCGCTCGCGAGCCGACCCGTCCAACCAGCGGCTAAGTCCAACGCGGCGCGTTGCTTTTGGCCGTCGGACCCGAACGCCTCGCTCGCGAGCCGACCCGTCCAACCAGCGGCTAAGTCCAACGCGGCGCATTGCTTTTGGCCGGCGGACCCGAACGCCTCGCTCGCGAGCCGACCCGTCCAACCAGCGGCTAAGTCCAACGCGGCGCATTGCTTTCGGCCGTCGGACCCGAACGCCTCGCTCGCGAGCCGACCCGTCCAACCAGCGGCTAAGTCCAACGCGGCGCATTGCTTTCGGCCGTCGGACCCGAACGCCTCGCTCGCGAGCGACCCGTCCAACCAGCGGCTAAGTCCAACGCGGCGCATTGCTTTTGGCCGGCGGACGCGAACGCCTCGCTCGCGAGCCGACCCGTCCAACCAGCGGCTAAGTCCAACGCGGTGCATTGCTTTCGGCCGGCGGACGCGAACGCCTCGCTCGCGAGCCGACCCGTCCAAACAGCGGCTAAGTCCAACGCGGCGCATTGCTTTCGGCCGTCGGACCCGAACGCCTCGCTCGCGAGCCGACCCCTCCAACCAGCGGCTAAGTCCAACGCGGCGCATTGCTTTTGGCCGGCGGACGCGAACGCCTCGCTCGCGAGCCGACCCGTCCAACCAGCGGCTAAGTCCAACGCGGCGCATTGCTTTTGGCCGGCGGACCCGAACGCCTCGCTCGCGAGCCGACCCGTCCAACCAGCGGCTAAGTCCAACGCGGCGCATTGCTTTCGGCCGTCGGACCCGAACGCCTCGCTCGCGAGCCGACCCGTCCAACCAGCGGCTAAGTCCAACGCGGCGCATTGCTTTCGGCCGTCGGACCCGAACGCCTCGCTCGCGAGCGACCCGTCCAACCAGCGGCTAAGTCCAACGCGGCGCATTGCTTTTGGCCGGCGGACGCGAACGCCTCGCTCGCGAGCCGACCCGTCCAACCAGCGGCTAAGTCCAACGCGGTGCATTGCTTTCGGCCGGCGGACGCGAACGCCTCGCTCGCGAGCCGACCCGTCCAAACAGCGGCTAAGTCCAACGCGGCGCATTGCTTTCGGCCGTCGGACCCGAACGCCTCGCTCGCGAGCCGACCCCTCCAACCAGCGGCTAAGTCCAACGCGGCGCATTGCTTTTGGCCGGCGGACGCGAACGCCTCGCTCGCGAGCCGACCCGTCCAACCAGCGGCTAAGTCCAACGCGGTGCATTGCTTTCGGCCGGCGGACGCGAACGCCTCGCTCGCGAGCCGACCCGTCCAACCAGCGGCTAAGTCCAACGCGGCGCATTGCTTTTGGCCGGCGGACCCGAACGCCTCGCTCGCGAGCCGACCCGTCCAACCAGCGGCTAAGTCCAACGCGGCGCATTGCTTTCGGCCGGCGGACGCAAACGCCTCGCTCGCGAGCCGACCCCTCCAACCAGCGGCTAAGTCCAACGCGGCGCATTGCTTTCGGCCGGCGGACGCGAAAGCCTCGCTCGCGAGCCGACCCGTCCAACCAGCGGCTAAGTCCAACGCGGCGCATTGCTTTCGGCCGACGGACCCGAACGCCTCGCTCGCGAGCCGACCCCTCCAACCAGCGGCTAAGTCCAACGCGGCGCATTGCTTTCGGCCGGCGGACGCAAACGCCTCGCTCGCGAGCCGACCCCTCCAACCAGCGGCTAAGTCCAACGCGGCGCATTGCTTTCGGCCGGCGGACGCGAAAGCCTCGCTCGCGAGCCGACCCGTCCAACCAGCGGCTAAGTCCAACGCGGCGCATTGCTTTCGGCCGACGGACCCGAACGCCTCGCTCGCGAGCCGACCCCTCCAACCAGCGGCTAAGTCCAACGCGGCGCATTGCTTTCGGCCGGCGGACGCAAACGCCTCGCTCGCGAGCCGACCCCTCCAACCAGCGGCTAAGTCCAACGCGGCGCATTGCTTTCGGCCGGCGGACGCAAACGCCTCGCTCGCGAGCCGACCCCTCCAACCAGCGGCTAAGTCCAACGCGGCGCATTGCTTTCGGCCGGCGGACGCGAAAGCCTCGCTCGCGAGCCGACCCGTCCAACCAGCGGCTAAGTCCAACGCGGCGCATTGCTTTCGGCCGACGGACCCGAACGCATCGCTCGCGAGCCGACCCCTCCAACCAGCGGCTAAGTCCAACGCGGCGCATTGCTTTCGGCCGGCGGACGCGAAAGCCTCGCTCGCGAGCCGACCCGTCCAACCAGCGGCTAAGTCCAACGCGGCGCATTGCTTTCGGCCGGCGGACGCAAACGCCTCGCTCGCGAGCCGACCCCTCCAACCAGCGGCTAAGTCCAACGCGGCGCATTGCTTTCGGCCGGCGGACGCGAAAGCCTCGCTCGCGAGCCGACCCGTCCAACCAGCGGCTAAGTCCAACGCGGCGCATTGCTTTTGGCCGGCGGACGCGAACGCCTCGCTCGCGAGCCGACCCGTCCAACCAGCGGCTAAGTCCAACGCGGTGCATTGCTTTCGGCCGGCGGACGCGAACGCCTCGCTCGCGAGCCGACCCGTCCAAACAGCGGCTAAGTCCAACGCGGCGCATTGCTTTTGGCCGGCGGACCCGAACGCCTCGCTCGCGAGCCGACCCGTCCAACCAGCGGCTAAGTCCAACGCGGCGCATTGCTTTTGGCCGGCAGACCCGAACGCCTCGCTCGCGAGCCGACCCGTCCAACCAGCGGCTAAGTCCAACGCGGCGCATTGCTTTCGGCCGTCGGACCCGAACGCCTCGCTCGCGAGCCGACTCGTCCAAACAGCGGCTAAGTCCAACGCGGCGCATTGCTTTTGGCCGGCGGACGCGAACGCCTCGCTCGCGAGCCGACCCGTCCAACCAGCGGCTAAGTCCAACGCGGCGCATTGCTTTTGGCCGGCGGACGCGAATGCCTCGCTCGCGAGCCGACCCGTCCAACCAGCGGCTAAGTCCAACGCGGCGCGTTGCTTTTGGCCGGCGGACGCGAACGCCTCGCTCGCGAGCCGACCCCTCCAACCAGCGGCTAAGTCCAACGCGGCGCATTGCTTTCGGCCGTCGGACCCGAACGCCTCGCTCGCGAGCCGACCCGTCCAACCAGCGGCTAAGTCCAACGCGGCGCATTGCTTTCGGCCGTCGGACCCGAACGCCTCGCTCGCGAGCCGACCCGTCCAACCAGCGGCTAAGTCCAACGCGGCGCATTGCTTTCGGCCGTCGGACCCGAACGCCTCGCTCGCGAGCCGACCCGTCCAACCAGCGGCTAAGTCCAACGCGGCGCATTGCTTTTGGCCGGCGGACCCGAACGCTTCGCTCGCGAGCCGACCCGTCCAACCAGCGGCTAAGTCCAACGCGGCGCATTGCTTTCGGCCGTCGGACCCGAACGCCTCGCTCGCGAGCCGACTCGTCCAAACAGCGGCTAAGTCCAACGCGGCGCATTGCTTTTGGCCGGCGGACGCGAACGCCTCGCTCGCGAGCCGACCCGTCCAACCAGCGGCTAAGTCCAACGCGGCGCATTGCTTTTGGCCGGCGGACGCGAATGCCTCGCTCGCGAGCCGACCCGTCCAACCAGCGGCTAAGTCCAACGCGGCGCGTTGCTTTTGGCCGGCGGACGCGAACGCCTCGCTCGCGAGCCGACCCGTCCAACCAGCGGCTAAGTCCAACGCGGCGCATTGCTTTCGGCCGTCGGACCCGAACGCCTCGCTCGCGAGCCGACCCGTCCAACCAGCGGCTAAGTCCAACGCGGCGCATTGCTTTTGGCCGGCGGACCCGAACGCTTCGCTCGCGAGCCGACCCGTCCAACCAGCGGCTAAGTCCAACGCGGCGCATTGCTTTCGGCCGTCGGACCCGAACGCCTCGCTCGCGAGCCGACCCGTCCAACCAGCGGCTAAGTCCAACGCGGCGCATTGCTTTTGGCCGGCGGACCCGAACGCCTCGCTCGCGAGCCGACCCGTCCAACCAGCGGCTAAGTCCAACGCGGCGCATTGCTTTCGGCCGTCGGACCCGAACGCCTCGCTCGCGAGCCGACCCGTCCAACCAGCGGCTAAGTCCAACGCGGCGCATTGCTTTCGGCCGTCGGACCCGAACGCCTCGCTCGCGAGCGACCCGTCCAACCAGCGGCTAAGTCCAACGCGGCGCATTGCTTTTGGCCGGCGGACGCGAACGCCTCGCTCGCGAGCCGACCCGTCCAACCAGCGGCTAAGTCCAACGCGGTGCATTGCTTTCGGCCGGCGGACGCGAACGCCTCGCTCGCGAGCCGACCCGTCCAAACAGCGGCTAAGTCCAACGCGGCGCATTGCTTTCGGCCGTCGGACCCGAACGCCTCGCTCGCGAGCCGACCCCTCCAACCAGCGGCTAAGTCCAACGCGGCGCATTGCTTTTGGCCGGCGGACGCGAACGCCTCGCTCGCGAGCCGACCCGTCCAACCAGCGGCTAAGTCCAACGCGGCGCATTGCTTTTGGCCGGCGGACGCGAATGCCTCGCTCGCGAGCCGACCCGTCCAACCAGCGGCTAAGTCCAACGCGGCGCGTTGCTTTTGGCCGGCGGACGCGAACGCCTCGCTCGCGAGCCGACCCGTCCAACCAGCGGCTAAGTCCAACGCGGCGCATTGCTTTCGGCCGTCGGACCCGAACGCCTCGCTCGCGAGCCGACCCGTCCAACCAGCGGCTAAGTCCAACGCGGCGCATTGCTTTTGGCCGGCGGACCCGAACGCTTCGCTCGCGAGCCGACCCGTCCAACCAGCGGCTAAGTCCAACGCGGCGCATTGCTTTCGGCCGTCGGACCCGAACGCCTCGCTCGCGAGCCGACCCGTCCAACCAGCGGCTAAGTCCAACGCGGCGCATTGCTTTTGGCCGGCGGACCCGAACGCCTCGCTCGCGAGCCGACCCGTCCAACCAGCGGCTAAGTCCAACGCGGCGCATTGCTTTCGGCCGTCGGACCCGAACGCCTCGCTCGCGAGCCGACCCGTCCAACCAGCGGCTAAGTCCAACGCGGCGCATTGCTTTCGGCCGTCGGACCCGAACGCCTCGCTCGCGAGCGACCCGTCCAACCAGCGGCTAAGTCCAACGCGGCGCATTGCTTTTGGCCGGCGGACGCGAACGCCTCGCTCGCGAGCCGACCCGTCCAACCAGCGGCTAAGTCCAACGCGGTGCATTGCTTTCGGCCGGCGGACGCGAACGCCTCGCTCGCGAGCCGACCCGTCCAAACAGCGGCTAAGTCCAACGCGGCGCATTGCTTTCGGCCGTCGGACCCGAACGCCTCGCTCGCGAGCCGACCCCTCCAACCAGCGGCTAAGTCCAACGCGGCGCATTGCTTTTGGCCGGCGGACGCGAACGCCTCGCTCGCGAGCCGACCCGTCCAACCAGCGGCTAAGTCCAACGCGGCGCATTGCTTTTGGCCGGCGGACCCGAACGCCTCGCTCGCGAGCCGACCCGTCCAACCAGCGGCTAAGTCCAACGCGGCGCATTGCTTTCGGCCGTCGGACCCGAACGCCTCGCTCGCGAGCCGACCCGTCCAACCAGCGGCTAAGTCCAACGCGGCGCATTGCTTTCGGCCGTCGGACCCGAACGCCTCGCTCGCGAGCGACCCGTCCAACCAGCGGCTAAGTCCAACGCGGCGCATTGCTTTTGGCCGGCGGACGCGAACGCCTCGCTCGCGAGCCGACCCGTCCAACCAGCGGCTAAGTCCAACGCGGTGCATTGCTTTCGGCCGGCGGACGCGAACGCCTCGCTCGCGAGCCGACCCGTCCAAACAGCGGCTAAGTCCAACGCGGCGCATTGCTTTCGGCCGTCGGACCCGAACGCCTCGCTCGCGAGCCGACCCCTCCAACCAGCGGCTAAGTCCAACGCGGCGCATTGCTTTTGGCCGGCGGACGCGAACGCCTCGCTCGCGAGCCGACCCGTCCAACCAGCGGCTAAGTCCAACGCGGTGCATTGCTTTCGGCCGGCGGACGCGAACGCCTCGCTCGCGAGCCGACCCGTCCAACCAGCGGCTAAGTCCAACGCGGCGCATTGCTTTTGGCCGGCGGACCCGAACGCCTCGCTCGCGAGCCGACCCGTCCAACCAGCGGCTAAGTCCAACGCGGCGCATTGCTTTCGGCCGGCGGACGCAAACGCCTCGCTCGCGAGCCGACCCCTCCAACCAGCGGCTAAGTCCAACGCGGCGCATTGCTTTCGGCCGGCGGACGCGAAAGCCTCGCTCGCGAGCCGACCCGTCCAACCAGCGGCTAAGTCCAACGCGGCGCATTGCTTTCGGCCGACGGACCCGAACGCCTCGCTCGCGAGCCGACCCCTCCAACCAGCGGCTAAGTCCAACGCGGCGCATTGCTTTCGGCCGGCGGACGCAAACGCCTCGCTCGCGAGCCGACCCCTCCAACCAGCGGCTAAGTCCAACGCGGCGCATTGCTTTCGGCCGGCGGACGCGAAAGCCTCGCTCGCGAGCCGACCCGTCCAACCAGCGGCTAAGTCCAACGCGGCGCATTGCTTTCGGCCGACGGACCCGAACGCCTCGCTCGCGAGCCGACCCCTCCAACCAGCGGCTAAGTCCAACGCGGCGCATTGCTTTCGGCCGGCGGACGCAAACGCCTCGCTCGCGAGCCGACCCCTCCAACCAGCGGCTAAGTCCAACGCGGCGCATTGCTTTCGGCCGGCGGACGCAAACGCCTCGCTCGCGAGCCGACCCCTCCAACCAGCGGCTAAGTCCAACGCGGCGCATTGCTTTCGGCCGGCGGACGCGAAAGCCTCGCTCGCGAGCCGACCCGTCCAACCAGCGGCTAAGTCCAACGCGGCGCATTGCTTTCGGCCGACGGACCCGAACGCCTCGCTCGCGAGCCGACCCCTCCAACCAGCGGCTAAGTCCAACGCGGCGCATTGCTTTCGGCCGGCGGACGCGAAAGCCTCGCTCGCGAGCCGACCCGTCCAACCAGCGGCTAAGTCCAACGCGGCGCATTGCTTTCGGCCGGCGGACGCAAACGCCTCGCTCGCGAGCCGACCCCTCCAACCAGCGGCTAAGTCCAACGCGGCGCATTGCTTTCGGCCGGCGGACGCGAAAGCCTCGCTCGCGAGCCGACCCGTCCAACCAGCGGCTAAGTCCAACGCGGCGCATTGCTTTTGGCCGGCGGACGCGAACGCCTCGCTCGCGAGCCGACCCGTCCAACCAGCGGCTAAGTCCAACGCGGTGCATTGCTTTCGGCCGGCGGACGCGAACGCCTCGCTCGCGAGCCGACCCGTCCAAACAGCGGCTAAGTCCAACGCGGCGCATTGCTTTTGGCCGGCGGACCCGAACGCCTCGCTCGCGAGCCGACCCGTCCAACCAGCGGCTAAGTCCAACGCGGCGCATTGCTTTTGGCCGGCAGACCCGAACGCCTCGCTCGCGAGCCGACCCGTCCAACCAGCGGCTAAGTCCAACGCGGCGCATTGCTTTCGGCCGTCGGACCCGAACGCCTCGCTCGCGAGCCGACTCGTCCAAACAGCGGCTAAGTCCAACGCGGCGCATTGCTTTTGGCCGGCGGACGCGAACGCCTCGCTCGCGAGCCGACCCGTCCAACCAGCGGCTAAGTCCAACGCGGCGCATTGCTTTTGGCCGGCGGACGCGAATGCCTCGCTCGCGAGCCGACCCGTCCAACCAGCGGCTAAGTC
>NW_027116978.1:0-66310 GCF_024137725.1 Prorops nasuta | reverse complement strand
ATAAGTACTCCCTGACCCCAAGTGAGTTATCCTAGCCCCTTTATAAGTACTCCCTGACCCCAAGTGAGTTATCCTAGCCCCTTTATATGTACTCCCTGACCCCAAGTGAGTTATCCTAGCCCCTTTATATGTACTCTCTGACCGCAAGTGAGTTACCCTAGCCCCTTATAAGTACTCCCTGATCCCAAATGTGTTACCTTAGTCCCATAAATGTACTCCCTGACCCCAAGTGAGTTAACCTAGCCCCTATATAAGTACTCCCTGACCCCAAGTGAGTTATCCTAGCCCCTTTATATGTACTCTCTGACCGCAAGTGAGTTATCCTAGCCTCTTCATATGTACTCCCTGACCCCAAGTATGTTACCCTAGTGTCATATTAGTACTCCCTGGCCCCAAGTGAGTTACCATAGCCCCTTTATAAGTACTCCCTGACACCAAGTGAGTTATCCTAGCCCCTTTATATGTACTCCCTGACCCCAAGTGAGTTTTCCTAGCCCCTTTATATGTACTCTCTGACCGCAAGTGAGTTATCCTAGCCCCTTTATAAGTACTCCCTGATCCCATGTGTGTTACCCTAGTGTCATATTAGTACTCCCTGGCCCCAAATAAGTTACCATAGCCCCTTTATAAGTACTCCCTGACCCCAATTGAGTTATCCTAGCCCGTTTATATGTACTTTCTGACCGCAAGTGAGTTACCCTAGCCCCTTTAGATGTACTCTCTGACCGCAAATGAGTTATCCTAGCCCCTTAATATGTACTCCCCTGACCCCAAGTGAGTTATCCTAGCCCCTTTATATGTACTCCCTGACCCCAAGTGAGTTATCCTATCCCCTTTATATGTACTCTCTGACCGGAAGTGAGTTACCCTTGTCCCATATATGTACTCCCTGACCACAAGTGAGTTATCCTATCCCCTTTATATGTACTCTCTGACCGCAAGTGAGTTATTCAAACCCCTTTATAAGTACCCCCTAACCCCAACTGTGTTACCCTAGTCTCGTATATGTACTCCCTGAACCCAAGTGTGTTACCTTAGCCCCTTTATAAGTGTTTCCTGACCCCAAGTGAGTTATCCTATCCCATTTATATGTACTCTCTGACCGCAAGTGAGTTACCCTAGTCCCATATATGTACTCCCTGACCCCAAGTGAGTTATCCTATCCCCTTTATATGTACTCTCTGACCGCAAGTGAGTTACCCTAGTCCCATATAAAAACTCCCTGTCCCTAAGTGAGTATCCTAGTCCCAAATAAGTACTTCCTGACCCCAAGTGAGTTACTATAGCCCCTTTATAAGTACTCCATGACCCCAAGTGAGTTATCCTAGCCCCTTCATATGTACTCCCTGACCCCAAGTGAGTTATCCAAGACCCTTTATATGTACTCTCTGACCGCAAGTGAGTTATCCTAGTTTCATATATGTATTCCCTGAACACAAGTGAGTTACCCTAGTCCCATAGAGGTACTCCATGACCCCAAATGAGTCACCGTAGCACCTTTATAAGTTCTCCCTGAACCCAAGTGTATAACCTTAGTCTCATATATGCACTCCCTGACCCCAAGTGAGTTATCCTAGTCCCATCGAAGTACTACCTGACCCCAAGTGAGTTAACCTAGCCCCTATATAAGTACTCCCTGACCCCAAGTGAGTTATCCTAGCCCCTTTATATGTACTCCATGACCCCAAGTGAGTTATCCTAACCCCTTTATATGTACACTCTGACCGCAAGTGAGTTACCCTAGCCCCTTTATAAGTACTCCCTGACCCCAAATGTGTTACCTTACTCCCATAAATGTACTCCCTGACCCCAAGTGAGTTAACCTAGCCCCTATATAAGTACTCCCTGACCCCAAGTTTGTTATCCTAGCCCTTTTATATGTACTCTCTGACCGCAAGTGAGTTATCCTAGCCTCTTCATATGTACTCCCTGACCCCAAATACGTTACCATAGCCCCTTTATAAGTACTGCCTGACCCCAATTGAGTTATCCTAGCCCCTTTATATGTACTCTCTGACCGCAAGTGAGTTACACTAGCCCCTTTATATGTACTCTCTGACCGCAAGTGAGTTATCCTAGCCCCTTTATATGTACTCCCTGACCCCAATTGAGTTATCCTAGCCCCATTATATGTACTCTCTGACCGCAAGTGAGTTACACTAGCCCCTTTATATGTACTCTCTGACCGCAAGTGAGTTATCCTAGCCCCTTTATATGTACTCTCTGACCGCAAGTTAGTTATCCTAGCCCCTTTATATGTACTCCCCTGACCCCAAGTGAGTTATCCTAGCCCCTTTATAAGTACTACCTGACCCCAAGTGAGTTATCCTAGCCCCTTTATATGTACTCCCTGACCCCAAGTGAGTTATCCTAGCTCCTTTATATGTACTCTCTGACCGCAAGTGAGTTATCCTAGCCCCTTTATATGTACTCCCTGACCCCAAGTGAGTTATCCTAGCCCCTTTATATGTACTCCCTGACCCCGAGTGAGTTATCCTAGCCCCTTTATATGTACTCCCTGACCCCAAGTGAGTTATCCTATCCCCTTTATATGTACTCTCTGACCGCAAGTGAGTTACCCTAGTCCCATATAAGATCTCCCTGTCCCTAAGTGAGTACCCTAGTCCCAAATAAGTACTTCCTGACCCCAAGTGAGTTACTATAGCCCCTTTATAAGTACTCCCTGACCCCAAGTGAGTTATCCTAGCCCCTTTATATGTACTCCCTGACCCCAAGTGAGTTATCCTAGACCCTTTATATGTACTCTCTGACCGCAAGTGAGTTATCCTAGCCCCTTTATAAGTACTCCCTGACCCCAAGTGTGTTACCCTAGTATCATATATGTATTCCCTGAACACAAGTGAGATACCTTAGTCCCATAAATGTACTCCCTGACCCCAAGTGAGTTATCCTAGCCCCTTTATATGTACTCTCTGACCGCAAGTGAGTTACCCTAGCCCCTTTATATGTACTCTCTGACCGCAAGTGAGGTATCCTAGCCCCTTTATATGTACTCCCTGACCTCAAGTGAGTTATCCTAGCCCCTTTATATGTACTCTCTGATCGCAAGTGAGTTATCCTAGCCCCTTTATAAGTACTCCCTGACGCCAAGTGTGTTACCCTAGTGTCATATTAGTACTCCCTGGCCCCAAGTGAGTTATCCTAGCCCCTTTATAAGTACTCCCTGATCCCATGTGTGTTACCCTAGTGTCATATTAGTACTCCCTGGCCCCAAATAAGTTACCATAGCCCCTTTATAAGTACTCCCTAACCCCAATTGAGTTATCCTAGCCCCTTTATATGTACTCTCTGACCACAAATGAGTTACCCTAGCCCCTTTATATGTACTCTCTGACCGCAAGTGAGTTATCCTAGCCCCTTTGTATGTACTCCCTGACCCAAAGTGAGTTATCCTATCCCCTTTATAAGTACTCCCTGACCCCAAGTGAGTTATCATAGCCCCTTTATTTGTACTCCCTGACCCAAAGTGTATTACCCTAGTTTCATATATGTATTCCCTGAACACATGTGAGTTACCCTAGTCCCATAGAGGTACTCCCTGACCCCAAATGAGTCACCGTAGCACCTTTATAAGTTCTCCCTGACCCCAAGTGAGTTATCATAGCCCCCTTTATAAGTACTCCCTGACCCCAAGTGAGTTATCCTAGCCCCTTTATAAGTACTCCCTGACCCCAAGTGAGTTATCCTAGCCCCTTTATTGTACTCCCTGACCCCAACTGAGTTATCCTAGCCCCTTTATATGTACTCTCTGACCGCAAGTGAGTTACCCTAGCCCCTTATAAGTACTCCTGATCCTAAATGTGTTACCTTAGTCCCATAAATGTACTCCCTGACCCCAAGTGTGTTACCTTAGCCCCTTTATAAGTGTTCCCTGACCCCAAGTGAGTTATCCTATCCCATTTATATGTACTCTCTGACCGCAAGTGAGTTACCCTAGTCCCATATATGTACTCCCTGACCCCAAGTGAGTTATCCTATCCCCTTTATATGTACTCTCTGACCGCAAGTGAGTTACCCTAGTCCCATATAAAAACTCCCTGTCCCTAAGTGAGTATCCTAGTCCCAAATAAGTACTTCCTGACCCCAAGTGAGTTACTATAGCCCCTTTATAAGTACTCCCTGACCCCAAGTGAGTTATCCTAGCCCCTTTATATGTACTCCCTGAACCCAAGTGAGTTATCCTAGCCCCTTTATATGTACACTCTGACCCCAAGTGAGTTATCCTAGCCCCTTTATATGTACTCTCTTACCGCAAGTGAGTTAACTCTAGCCCCTTTATAATTACACCCTGACCGCAAGTGAGTTACCCTAGTCCCATATGAGTACTCCCTGACCACATGTGAGTTACTATAACCCCTTTATAAGTACTCCCTGACCCCAAATGAGTCACCGTAGCACCTTTATAAGTTCTCCCTGACCCCAAGTGAGTTATCATAGCCCCTTTATAAGTACTCCCTGACCCCAAGTGAGTTATCCTAGCCCCTTTATAAGTACTCCCTGACCCCAAGTGAGTTATCCTAGCCCCTTTATATGTACTCCCTGACCCCAAGTGAGTTATCCTAGCCCCTTTATATGTACTCTCTGACCGCAAGTGAGTTACCCTAGCCCCTTATAAGTACTCCCTGATCCCAAATGTGTTACCTTAGTCCCATAAATGTACTCCCTGACCCCAAGTGAGTTAACCTAGCCCCTATATAAGTACTCCCTGACCCCAAGTGAGTTATCCTAGCCCCTTTATATGTACTCTCTGACCGCAAGTGAGTTATCCTAGCCTCTTCATATGTACTCCCTGACCCCAAGTATGTTACCCTAGTGTCATATTAGTACTCCCTGGCCCCAAGTGAGTTACCATAGCCCCTTTATAAGTACTCCCTGACACCAAGTGAGTTATCCTAGCCCCTTTATATGTACTCCCTGACCCCAAGTGAGTTTTCCTAGCCCCTTTATATGTACTCTCTGACCGCAAGTGAGTTATCCTAGCCCCTTTATAAGTACTCCCTGATCCCATGTGTGTTACCCTAGTGTCATATTAGTACTCCCTGGCCCCAAATAAGTTACCATAGCCCCTTTATAAGTACTCCCTGACCCCAATTGAGTTATCCTAGCCCGTTTATATGTACTTTCTGACCGCAAGTGAGTTACCCTAGCCCCTTTAGATGTACTCTCTGACCGCAAATGAGTTATCCTAGCCCCTTAATATGTACTCCCTGACCCCAAGTGAGTTATCCTAGCCCCTTTATATGTACTCCCTGACCCCAAGTGAGTTATCCTATCCCCTTTATATGTACTCTCTGACCGGAAGTGAGTTACCCTTGTCCCATATATGTACTCCCTGACCACAAGTGAGTTATCCTATCCCCTTTATATGTACTCTCTGACCGCAAGTGAGTTATTCAAACCCCTTTATAAGTACCCCCTAACCCCAACTGTGTTACCCTAGTCTCGTATATGTACTCCCTGAACCCAAGTGTGTTACCTTAGCCCCTTTATAAGTGTTTCCTGACCCCAAGTGAGTTATCCTATCCCATTTATATGTACTCTCTGACCGCAAGTGAGTTACCCTAGTCCCATATATGTACTCCCTGACCCCAAGTGAGTTATCCTATCCCCTTTATATGTACTCTCTGACCGCAAGTGAGTTACCCTAGTCCCATATAAAAACTCCCTGTCCCTAAGTGAGTATCCTAGTCCCAAATAAGTACTTCCTGACCCCAAGTGAGTTACTATAGCCCCTTAATAAGTACTCCATGACCCCAAGTGAGTTATCCTAGCCCCTTCATATGTACTCCCTGACCCCAAGTGAGTTATCCAAGACCCTTTATATGTACTCTCTGACCGCAAGTGAGTTATCCTAGTTTCATATATGTATTCCCTGAACACAAGTGAGTTACCCTAGTCCCATAGAGGTACTCCATGACCCCAAATGAGTCACCGTAGCACCTTTATAAGTTCTCCCTGAACCCAAGTGTATAACCTTAGTCTCATATATGCACTCCCTGACCCCAAGTGAGTTATCCTAGTCCCATCGAAGTACTACCTGACCCCAAGTGAGTTAACCTAGCCCCTATATAAGTACTCCCTGACCCCAAGTGAGTTATCCTAGCCCCTTTATATGTACTCCATGACCCCAAGTGAGTTATCCTAACCCCTTTATATGTACACTCTGACCGCAAGTGAGTTACCCTAGCCCCTTTATAAGTACTCCCTGACCCCAAATGTGTTACCTTACTCCCATAAATGTACTCCCTGACCCCAAGTGAGTTAACCTAGCCCCTATATAAGTACTCCCTGACCCCAAGTTTGTTATCCTAGCCCTTTTATATGTACTCTCTGACCGCAAGTGAGTTATCCTAGCCTCTTCATATGTACTCCCTGACCCCAAATACGTTACCATAGCCCCTTTATAAGTACTGCCTGACCCCAATTGAGTTATCCTAGCCCCTTTATATGTACTCTCTGACCGCAAGTGAGTTACACTAGCCCCTTTATATGTACTCTCTGACCGCAAGTGAGTTATCCTAGCCCCTTTATATGTACTCCCTGACCCCAATTGAGTTATCCTAGCCCCATTATATGTACTCTCTGACCGCAAGTGAGTTACACTAGCCCCTTTATATGTACTCTCTGACCGCAAGTGAGTTATCCTAGCCCCTTTATATGTACTCTCTGACCGCAAGTTAGTTATCCTAGCCCCTTTATATGTACTCCCTGACCCCAAGTGAGTTATCCTAGCCCCTTTATAAGTACTACCTGACCCCAAGTGAGTTATCCTAGCCCCTTTATATGTACTCCCTGACCCCAAGTGAGTTATCCTAGCTCCTTTATATGTACTCTCTGACCGCAAGTGAGTTATCCTAGCCCCTTTATATGTACTCCCTGACCCCAAGTGAGTTATCCTAGCCCCTTTATATGTACTCCCTGACCCCGAGTGAGTTATCCTAGCCCCTTTATATGTACTCCCTGACCCCAAGTGAGTTATCCTATCCCCTTTATATGTACTCTCTGACCGCAAGTGAGTTACCCTAGTCCCATATAAGATCTCCCTGTCCCTAAGTGAGTACCCTAGTCCCAAATAAGTACTTCCTGACCCCAAGTGAGTTACTATAGCCCCTTTATAAGTACTCCCTGACCCCAAGTGAGTTATCCTAGCCCCTTTATATGTACTCCCTGACCCCAAGTGAGTTATCCTAGACCCTTTATATGTACTCTCTGACCGCAAGTGAGTTATCCTAGCCCCTTTATAAGTACTCCCTGACCCCAAGTGTGTTACCCTAGTATCATATATGTATTCCCTGAACACAAGTGAGATACCTTAGTCCCATAAATGTACTCCCTGACCCCAAGTGAGTTATCCTAGCCCCTTTATATGTACTCTCTGACCGCAAGTGAGTTACCCTAGCCCCTTTATATGTACTCTCTGACCGCAAGTGAGGTATCCTAGCCCCTTTATATGTACTCCCTGACCTCAAGTGAGTTATCCTAGCCCCTTTATATGTACTCTCTGATCGCAAGTGAGTTATCCTAGCCCCTTTATAAGTACTCCCTGACGCCAAGTGTGTTACCCTAGTGTCATATTAGTACTCCCTGGCCCCAAGTGAGTTATCCTAGCCCCTTTATAAGTACTCCCTGATCCCATGTGTGTTACCCTAGTGTCATATTAGTACTCCCTGGCCCCAAATAAGTTACCATAGCCCCTTTATAAGTACTCCCTAACCCCAATTGAGTTATCCTAGCCCCTTTATATGTACTCTCTGACCACAAATGAGTTACCCTAGCCCCTTTATATGTACTCTCTGACCGCAAGTGAGTTATCCTAGCCCCTTTGTATGTACTCCCTGACCCAAAGTGAGTTATCCTATCCCCTTTATAAGTACTCCCTGACCCCAAGTGAGTTATCCTAGCCGCTTTATATGTACTCTTAGACCCAAAGTGAGTTACCCTAGTCCCTTATAAGCACTCCCTAACCCCAAGAGAGTTATCCTAGCCCCTTTATATGCACTCCCTGACCTCAAGTGAGTTATCCTAGCCCCTTTATATGTACTCTCTGACCGCAAGTGAGTTATCCTAGTCCCTTTATAAGTACTCCCTGACCCCAAGTGTGTTACCCTAGTTTCATATTAGTACACCCTGACCGCAAGTGAGTTACCCTAGTCCCATATAAGTACTCCCTGACCCCAAGTGAGGTACCATAGCCCCTTTAAAAGTACTCCCTGACCCCAAGTGAGTTATCCTATCCCCTTTATATGTACTCTCTGACCGGAAGTGAGTTACCCTTGTCCCATATATGTACTCCCTGACCCCAAGTGAGTTATCCTATCCCCTTTATATGTACTCTCTGACCCCAACTGTGTTACCCTAGTCTCGTATAAGTACTCCCTGAACCCAAGTGTGTTACCTTAGCCCCTTTATAAGTGTTCCCTGACCCCAAGTGAGTTATCCTAGCCCCTTTATATGTACTCCCTGACCCCAAGTGAGTTATCCTAGCCCCTTTATAAGTACACTCTGACCGCAAGTGAGTTATCCTAGCCCCTTTATAAGTACTCCCTGACCCCAAGTGAGTTATCCTAGCCCCTTTATATGTACTCCCTGAACCCAAGTGAGTTATCCTAGCCCCTTTATAAATACTCCCTGACCCCAAGTGAGTTATCATAGCCCCTTTATTTGTACTCCCTGACCCAAAGTGTATTACCCTAGTTTCATATATGTATTCCCTGAACACATGTGAGTTACCCTAGTCCCATAGAGGTACTCCCTGACCCCAAATGAGTCACCGTAGCACCTTTATAAGTTCTCCCTGACCCCAAGTGAGTTATCATAGCCCCCTTTATAAGTACTCCCTGACCCCAAGTGAGTTATCCTAGCCCCTTTATAAGTACTCCCTGACCCCAAGTGAGTTATCCTAGCCCCTTTATATGTACTCCCTGACCCCAACTGAGTTATCCTAGCCCCTTTATATGTACTCTCTGACCGCAAGTGAGTTACCCTAGCCCCTTATAAGTACTCCCTGATCCTAAATGTGTTACCTTAGTCCCATAAATGTACTCCCTGACCCCAAGTGTGTTACCTTAGCCCCTTTATAAGTGTTCCCTGACCCCAAGTGAGTTATCCTATCCCATTTATATGTACTCTCTGACCGCAAGTGAGTTACCCTAGTCCCATATATGTACTCCCTGACCCCAAGTGAGTTATCCTATCCCCTTTATATGTACTCTCTGACCGCAAGTGAGTTACCCTAGTCCCATATAAAAACTCCCTGTCCCTAAGTGAGTATCCTAGTCCCAAATAAGTACTTCCTGACCCCAAGTGAGTTACTATAGCCCCTTTATAAGTACTCCCTGACCCCAAGTGAGTTATCCTAGCCCCTTTATATGTACTCCCTGAACCCAAGTGAGTTATCCTAGCCCCTTTATATGTACACTCTGACCCCAAGTGAGTTATCCTAGCCCCTTTATATGTACTCTCTTACAGCAAGTGAGTTACTCTAGCCCCTTTATAATTACACCCTGACCGCAAGTGAGTTACCCTAGTCCCATATGAGTACTCCCTGACCACATGTGAGTTACTATAACCCCTTTATAAGTACTCCCTGACCCCAAATGAGTCACCGTAGCACCTTTATAAGTTCTCCCTGACCCCAAGTGAGTTATCATAGCCCCTTTATAAGTACTCCCTGACCCCAAGTGAGTTATCCTAGCCCCTTTATAAGTACTCCCTGACCCCAAGTGAGTTATCCTAGCCCCTTTATATGTACTCCCTGACCCCAAGTGAGTTATCCTAGCCCCTTTATATGTACTCTCTGACCGCAAGTGAGTTACCCTAGCCCCTTATAAGTACTCCCTGATCCCAAATGTTTTACCTTAGTCCCATAAATGTACTCCCTGACCCCAAGTGAGTTAACCTAGCCCCTATATAAGTACTCCCTGACCCCAAGTGAGTTATCCTAGCCCCTTTATATGTACTCTCTGACCGCAAGTGAGTTATCCTAGCCTCTTCATATGTACTCCCTGACCCCAAGTATGTTACCCTAGTGTCATATTAGTACTCCCTGGCCCCAAGTGAGTTACCATAGCCCCTTTATAAGTACTCCCTGACACCAAGTGAGTTATCCTAGCCCCTTTATATGTACTCCCTGACCCCAAGTGAGTTTTCCTAGCCCCTTTATATGTACTCTCTGACCGCAAGTGAGTTATCCTAGCCCCTTTATAAGTACTCCCTGATCCCATGTGTGTTACCCTAGTGTCATATTAGTACTCCCTGGCCCCAAATAAGTTACCATAGCCCCTTTATAAGTACTCCCTGACCCCAATTGAGTTATCCTAGCCCGTTTATATGTACTTTCTGACCGCAAGTGAGTTACCCTAGCCCCTTTAGATGTACTCTCTGACCGCAAATGAGTTATCCTAGCCCCTTAATATGTACTCCCTGACCCCAAGTGAGTTATCCTAGCCCCCTTATATGTACTCCCTGACCCCAAGTGAGTTATCCTATCCCCTTTATATGTACTCTCTGACCGGAAGTGAGTTACCCTTGTCCCATATATGTACTCCCTGACCACAAGTGAGTTATCCTATCCCCTTTATATGTACTCTCTGACCGCAAGTGAGTTATTCAAACCCCTTTATAAGTACCCCCTAACCCCAACTGTGTTACCCTAGTCTCGTATATGTACTCCCTGAACCCAAGTGTGTTACCTTAGCCCCTTTATAAGTGTTCCCTGACCCCAAGTGAGTTATCCTATCCCATTTATATGTACTCTCTGACCGCAAGTGAGTTACCCTAGTCCCATATATGTACTCCCTGACCCCAAGTGAGTTATCCTATCCCCTTTATATGTACTCTCTGACCGCAAGTGAGTTACCCTAGTCCCATATAAAAACTCCCTGTCCCTAAGTGAGTATCCTAGTCCCAAATAAGTACTTCCTGACCCCAAGTGAGTTACTATAGCCCCTTTATAAGTACTCCATGACCCCAAGTGAGTTATCCTAGCCCCTTCATATGTACTCCCTGACCCCAAGTGAGTTATCCTAGACCCTTTATATGTACTCTCTGACCGCAAGTGAGTTATCCTAGTTTCATATATGTATTCCCTGAACACAAGTGAGTTACTCTAGTCCCATAGAGGTACTCCATGACCCCAAATGAGTCACCGTAGCACCTTTATAAGTTCTCCCTGAACCCAAGTGTATAACCTTAGTCTCATATATGCACTCCCTGACCCCAAGTGAGTTATCCTAGTCCCATCGAAGTACTACCTGACCCCAAGTGAGTTAACCTAGCCCCTATATAAGTACTCCCTGACCCCAAGTGAGTTATCCTAACCCCTTTATATGTACACTCTGACCGCAAGTGAGTTACCCTAGCCCCTTTATAAGTACTCCCTGACCCCAAATGTGTTACCTTACTCCCATAAATGTACTCCCTGACCCCAAGTGAGTTAACCTAGCCCCTATATAAGTACTCCCTGACCCCAAGTTTGTTATCCTAGCCCTTTTATATGTACTCTCTGACCGCAAGTGAGTTATCCTAGCCTCTTCATATGTACTCCCTGACCCCAAATACGTTACCATAGCCCCTTTATAAGTACTGCCTGACCCCAATTGAGTTATCCTAGCCCCTTTATATGTACTCTCTGACCGCAAGTGAGTTACACTAGCCCCTTTATATGTACTCTCTGACCGCAAGTGAGTTATCCTAGCCCCTTTATATGTACTCCCTGACCCCAATTGAGTTATCCTAGCCCCATTATATGTACTCTCTGACCGCAAGTGAGTTACACTAGCCCCTTTATATGTACTCTCTGACCGCAAGTGAGTTATCCTAGCCCCTTTATATGTACTCTCTGACCGCAAGTTAGTTATCCTAGCCCCTTTATATGTACTCCCTGACCCCAAGTGAGTTATCCTAGCCCCTTTATAAGTACTCCCTGACCCCAAGTGAGTTATCCTAGCCCCTTTATATGTACTCCCTGACCCCAAGTGAGTTATCCTAGCTCCTTTATATGTACTCTCTGACCGCAAGTGAGTTATCCTAGCCCCTTAATATGTACTCCCTGACCCCAAGTGAGTTATCCTAGCCCCTTTATATGTACTCCCTGACCTCAAGTGAGTTATCCTATCCCCTTTATATGTACTCTCTGACCGCAAGTGAGTTACCCTAGTCCCATATATGTACTCCCTGACCCCAAATGAGTTATCCTTTCCCCTTTATATGTACTCTCTGATCACAAGTGAGTTATCCTATCCCCTTTATATGTACTCTCTGACCGCAAGTGAGTTATTCTAGTTTCATATTAGTACTCCCTGGCCCCAAGTGAGTTACCATAGCCCCTTTATAAGTACTCCCTGACCGCTAGTGAGTCACCCTAGCCCCTTTATATGTACTCTCTGACCGCAAGTGAGGTATCCTAGCCCCTTTATATGCACTCCCTGACCTCAAGTGAGTTATCCTAGCCCCTTTATATGTACTCTCTGACCGCAAGTGAGTTATCCTAGCCCCTTTATAAGTACTCCCTGATCCCATGTGTGTTACCCTAGTGTCATATTAGTACTCCCTGGCCCCAAATAAGTTACCATAGCCACTTTATAAGTACTCCATGACCCCAATTGAGTTATCCTAGCCCCTTTATATGTACTTTCTGACCGCAAGTGAGTTACCCTAGCCCCTTTAGATGTACTCTCTGACCGCAAGTGAGTTATTCTAGCCCCTTTATATGTACTCCCTGACCCCAAGTGAGTTATCCTATCCCCTTTATATGTACTCTCTGACCGCAAGTGAGTTACCCTAGTCCCATATATGTACTCCCTGACCCCAAATGAGTTATCCTATCCCCTTTATATGTACACTCTGACCGCAAGTGAGTTATTCAAACCCCTTTATAAGTTCTCCCTGACCCCAAGTGTGTTACCCTAGTCTCATATAAGTACTCCCTGAACCCAAGTGAGTTACCATATCACCTTTATAAGTACTCCCTGACCCCAAGTAAGTTATCCTAGCTCCTTTATAAGTACTCTCTGACCGCAAGTGAGTTATCCTAGCCCCTTTATATGTACTCTCTGACGGCAAGTGAGTTATCCTAGTCCCATAGTAGTACTCCTTGACCCCAAGTGAGTTACCATAGCTCCTTTATAAGTACTCCCTGACCCCAAGTGAGTTGCCATAGCCCCTTTATAAGAACTCCCCGACCCCAAGTGAGTTATCCTAGCCCCTTTATATCTACTCTCTGACGGCAAGTGAGTTACCATAGCCCCTTTATAAGTACTCCCTGACCCCAAGTGAGTTATCCTAGCCCCTTTATATGTACTCTCTGACCGCAAGTGAGTTATCCTAGCCCCTTTATATGTACTCTCTGACCGCAAGTGAGTTATTCTAGTTTCATATTAGTACTCCCTGGCCCCAAATGAGTTACCATAGCCCCTTTATAAGTACTCCCTGACCGCAAGTGAGTCACCCTAGCCCCTTTATATGTACTCTCTGACCGCAAGTGAGTTATCCTAGCCCCTATATATGCACTCCCTGACCTCAAGTGAGTTATCCTAACCCCTTTATATGTACTCTCTGACCGTAAGTGAGTTATCCTAGTCCCTTTATAAGTACTCCCTGACCCCAAGTGTGTTACCCTAGTGTCATATTAGTACTCCCTGGCCCCAAGTGAGTTACCTTAGCCCCTTTATAAGTACTCCCTGACCCCAAGTGAGTTATCCTAGGCGCTTTATATGTACTCCCAGACCCAAAGTGAGTTACCCTAGTCCCTTATAAGCACTCCCTAACCCCAAGAGAGTTATCCTAGCCCCTTTATATGCACTCCCTGACCTCAAGTGAGTTATCCTAGCCCCTTTATATGTACTCTCTGACCGCAAGTGAGTTATCCTAGTCCCTTTATAAGTACTCCCTGACCCCAAGTGCGTTACCCTAATTTCATATTAGTACACCCTGGCCCGAAGTGAGTTACCATAGCCCCTTTATAAGTACTCCCTGACCCCAAGTGAGTTACCCTAGCCCCTTTATAAGTACACCCTGGCAACACGTGAGTTACCCTGGTCCCATATAAGTTCTCCCAAACACCAAGTGATTTAGCCTAGTCCAATATAAGTACTCCTTGACCCAAAGAGAGTTACCCTAGCCCCTTTATAAGTACCCCCTGACCGCAAGTGAGTTACCCTAGTCCCATATAAGTACTCCCTGACCCCAAGTGAGGTACCATAGCCCCTTTATAAGTACTCCCTGACCCCAAGTGAGTTATCCTATCCCCTTTATATGTACTCTCTGACCGGAAGTGAGTTACCCTTGTCCCATATATGTACTCCCTGACCCCAAGTGAGTTATCCTATCCCCTTTATATGTACTCTCTGACCGCAAGTGAGTTATTCAAACCCCTTTATAAGTACTCCCTGACCCCAACTGTGTTACCCTAGTCTCGTATAAGTACTCCCTGAACCCAAGTGTGTTACCTTAGCCCCTTTATAAGTGTTCCCTGACCCCAAGTGAGTTATCCTATCCCATTTATATGTACTCTCTGACCGCAAGTGAGTTACCCTAGTCCCATATATGTACTCCCTGACCCCAAGTGAGTTATCCTATCCCCTTTATATGTACTCTCTGACCGCAAGTGAGTTACCCTAGTCCCATATAAAAACTCCCTGTCCCTAAGTGAGTACCCTAGTCCCAAATAAGTACTTCCTGACCCCTAGTGAGTTACTATAGCCCCTTTATAAGTACTCCCTGACCCCAAGTGAGTTATCCTAGCCCCTTTATATGTACTCCCTGACCCCAAGTGAGTTATCCTATCCCCTTTATATGTACTCTCTGACCGCAAGTGAGTTATTCAAACCCCTTTATAAGTACTCCCTGACCCCAAGTGTGTTACCCTAGTCTCATATAAGTACTCCCTGAACCCAAGTGTGTTACCTTAGCCCCTGTATAAGTGTTCCTGACCCCAAGTGAGTTATCCTATCCCCTTTATATGTACTCTCTGACCGCAAGTGAGTTACCCTAGTCCCATATATGTACTCCCTGACCCCAAGTGAGTTATCCTATCCCCTTTATATGTACTCTCCGACCGCAAGTGAGTTACCCTAGTCCCATATAAGAACTCCCTGTCCCTAAGTGAGTACCCTAGTCCCAAATAAGTACTTCCTGACCCCAAGTGAGTTACTATAGCCCCTTTATAAGTACTCCCTGACCACAAGTGAGTTATCCTAGCCCCTTCATATGTACTCCCTGACCCCAAGTAAGTTATCCTAGACCCTTTATATGTACTCTCTGACCGCAAGTGAGTTATCCTAGCCCCTTTCTAAGTACTCCCTGACCCCAAGTGTGTTACCCTAGTTTCATATATGTATTCCCTGAACACAAGTGAGTTACCCTAGTCCCATAGAGGTACTCCATGACCCCAAATGAGTCACCGTAGCACCTTTATAAGTTCTCCCTGACCCCAAGTGTATAACCTTAGTCTCATAAATGTACTCCCTGACCCCAAGTGAGTTATCCTAGTCCCATCGAAGTACTACCTGACCCCAAGTGAGTTATCCTAGTCCCATCGAAGTACTACCTGACCCCAAGTGAGTTATCCTATCCCCTTTATATGTACTCTCTGACCGCAAGTGAGTTATTCAAACCCCTTTATAAGTACTCCCTGACCCCAACTGTGTTACCCTAGTCTCGTATAAGTACTCCCTGAACCCAAGTGTGTTACCTTAGCCCCTTTATAAGTGTTCCCTGACCCCAAGTGAGTTATCCTATCCCATTTATATGTACTCTCTGACCGCAAGTGAGTTACCCTAGTCCCATATATGTACTCCCTGACCCCAAGTGAGTTATCCTATCCCCTTTATATGTACTCTCTGACCGCAAGTGAGTTACCCTAGTCCCATATAAAAACTCCCTGTCCCTAAGTGAGTACCCTAGTCCCAAATAAGTACTTCCTGACCCCTAGTGAGTTACTATAGCCCCTTTATAAGTACTCCCTGACCCCAAGTGAGTTATCCTAGCCCCTTTATATGTACTCCCTGACCCCAAGTGAGTTATCCTATCCCCTTTATATGTACTCTCTGACCGCAAGTGAGTTATTCAAACCCCTTTATAAGTACTCCCTGACCCCAAGTGTGTTACCCTAGTCTCATATAAGTACTCCCTGAACCCAAGTGTGTTACCTTAGCCCCTGTATAAGTGTTCCTGACCCCAAGTGAGTTATCCTATCCCCTTTATATGTACTCTCTGACCGCAAGTGAGTTACCCTAGTCCCATATATGTACTCCCTGACCCCAAGTGAGTTATCCTATCCCCTTTATATGTACTCTCCGACCGCAAGTGAGTTACCCTAGTCCCATATAAGAACTCCCTGTCCCTAAGTGAGTACCCTAGTCCCAAATAAGTACTTCCTGACCCCAAGTGAGTTACTATAGCCCCTTTATAAGTACTCCCTGACCACAAGTGAGTTATCCTAGCCCCTTCATATGTACTCCCTGACCCCAAGTAAGTTATCCTAGACCCTTTATATGTACTCTCTGACCGCAAGTGAGTTATCCTAGCCCCTTTCTAAGTACTCCCTGACCCCAAGTGTGTTACCCTAGTTTCATATATGTATTCCCTGAACACAAGTGAGTTACCCTAGTCCCATAGAGGTACTCCATGACCCCAAATGAGTCACCGTAGCACCTTTATAAGTTCTCCCTGACCCCAAGTGTATAACCTTAGTCTCATAAATGTACTCCCTGACCCCAAGTGAGTTATCCTAGTCCCATCGAAGTACTACCTGACCCCAAGTGAGTTATCCTAGTCCCATCGAAGTACTACCTGACCCCAAGTGAGTTATCCTAGTCCCATCGAAGTACTAACTGACCCCAAGTGAGTTAACCTAGCCCCTATATAAGTACTCCCTGACCCCAAGTGAGTTAACCTAGTCCCTATATAAGTACTCCCTGACCCCAAGTTTGTTATCCTAGCCCCTTTATATGTACTCTCTGACCGCAAGTGAGTTATCCTAGCCTCTTCATATGTACTCCCTGACCCCAAGTATGTTACCCTAGTGTTATATTAGTACTCCCTGGCCCCAAGTGAGTTACCATAGCCCCTTTATAAATACTCCCTGACACAAAGTGAGTTATCCTAGCCCCTTTATATGTACTCCCTGACCCCAAGTGAGTTATCCTAGCCCCTTTATATGTACTCTCTGACAGCAAGTGAGTTATCCTAGCCCCTTTATAAGTACTCCCTGATCCCATGTGTGTTACCCTAGTGTCATATTAGTACTCCCTGGCCCCAAATAAGTTACCATAGCCCCTTTATAAGTACTCCCTGACCGCAAGTGAGTTATTCAAACCCCTTTATAAGTACTCCCTGACCCCAAGTGTGTTACCCTAGTCTCATATAAGTACTCCCTGAACCCAAGTGTGTTACCTTAGCCCCTGTATAAGTGTTCCTGACCCCAAGTGAGTTATCCTATCCCCTTTATATGTACTCTCTGACCGCAAGTGAGTTACCCTAGTCCCATATATGTACTCCCTGACCCCAAGTGAGTTATCCTATCCCCTTTATATGTACTCTCCGACCGCAAGTGAGTTACCCTAGTCCCATATAAGAACTCCCTGTCCCTAAGTGAGTACCCTAGTCCCAAATAAGTACTTCCTGACCCCAAGTGAGTTACTATAGCCCCTTTATAAGTACTCCCTGACCACAAGTGAGTTATCCTAGCCCCTTCATATGTACTCCCTGACCCCAAGTAAGTTATCCTAGACCCTTTATATGTACTCTCTGACCGCAAGTGAGTTATCCTAGCCCCTTTCTAAGTACTCCCTGACCCCAAGTGTGTTACCCTAGTTTCATATATGTATTCCCTGAACACAAGTGAGTTACCCTAGTCCCATAGAGGTACTCCATGACCCCAAATGAGTCACCGTAGCACCTTTATAAGTTCTCCCTGACCCCAAGTGTATAACCTTAGTCTCATAAATGTACTCCCTGACCCCAAGTGAGTTATCCTAGTCCCATCGAAGTACTACCTGACCCCAAGTGAGTTATCCTAGTCCCATCGAAGTACTACCTGACCCCAAGTGAGTTATCCTAGTCCCATCGAAGTACTAACTGACCCCAAGTGAGTTAACCTAGCCCCTATATAAGTACTCCCTGACCCCAAGTGAGTTAACCTAGTCCCTATATAAGTACTCCCTGACCCCAAGTTTGTTATCCTAGCCCCTTTATATGTACTCTCTGACCGCAAGTGAGTTATCCTAGCCTCTTCATATGTACTCCCTGACCCCAAGTATGTTACCCTAGTGTTATATTAGTACTCCCTGGCCCCAAGTGAGTTACCATAGCCCCTTTATAAATACTCCCTGACACAAAGTGAGTTATCCTAGCCCCTTTATATGTACTCCCTGACCCCAAGTGAGTTATCCTAGCCCCTTTATATGTACTCTCTGACAGCAAGTGAGTTATCCTAGCCCCTTTATAAGTACTCCCTGATCCCATGTGTGTTACCCTAGTGTCATATTAGTACTCCCTGGCCCCAAATAAGTTACCATAGCCCCTTTATAAGTACTCCCTGACCCCAATTGAGTTATCCTAGCCCCTTTATATGTACTCTCTGACCGCAAGTGAGTTACCCTAGCCCCTTTATATGTACTCTCTGACCGCAAGTGAGTTATCCTAGCCCCTTTATATGTACTCCCTGACCCCAAGTGAGTTATCCTAGCCCCTTTATATGTACTCCCTGACCCCAAGTGAGTTATCCTAGCCCCTTTATATGTACTCCCTGACCCCAAGTGAGTTATCCTAGACCCTTTATATGTACTCCCTGACCCCAAGTGAGTTATCTTAGACCCTTTATATGTACTCACTGACCGCAAGTGAGTTATCCTAGCCCCTTTATAAGTACTCCCTGACCCCAAGTGTGTTACCCTAGTTTCATATATGTATTCCCTGAACACAAGTGAGTTACCCAAGTCCCTTGAGGTACTCCCTGGCCCCAAATAAGTTACCATAGCCCCTTTATAAGTACTCCCTGACCCCAAGTGAGTTATCATAGCCCCTATATATGTACTCCCTGACCCAAAGTGAGGTACCATAGCCCCTTTATAAGTACTCCCTGACCCCAAGTGAGTTATCCTAACCCCTTTATAAGTACTCCCTGACCCCAAGTGTGTTACACTAGTTTCATTTATGTATTCCCTGAACACAAGTGAGTTACCCTAGTCCCAAGGAGGTACTCCCTGACCCCAAATGAGGCACCGTAGCACCTTTATAAATTCTCCCTGACCCCAAGTGTGTTACCTTAGTCACATAAATGTACTCCCTGACCGCAAGTGAGTTATCCAAGCCCCATTATATGTACTCCCTGACCCCAACTGAGTTATCCTAGCCCCTATATATGTACTCCCTGACACCAAGTGAGTTATCCTAGCCCCTTTACAAGTACTCTCTGACCCCAAGTGTGTTACCCTAGTTTCATATTAGTACTCCCTGGCCCCAAGTGAGTTACCATAGCCCCTTTATAAGCACTCCCTGACCCCAAGTGAGTTATCCTAGCCCCCTTATATGTACTCTCTGACCGCAAGTGAGTTATCATAGCCCCTTTATATGTGCTCCCTGGCCCCAAATAAGTTACCATAGCCCCTTTATAAGTACTCCCTGACCCCAATTGAGTTATCCTAGCCCCTTTATATGTACTTTCTGACCGCAAGTGAGTTACCCTAGCCCCTTTAGATGTACTCTCTGACCGCAAGTGAGTTATCCTACCCCCTTAATATGTACTCCCTGACCCCAAGTGAGTTATCCTAGCCCCTTTATATGTACTCCCTGACCCCAAGTGAGTTATCCTATCCCCTTTATATGTACTCTCTGACCGCAAGTGAGTTACCCTAGTCCCATATATGTACTCCCTGACCCCAAGTGAGTTATCCTATCCCCTTTATATGTACACTCTGACCGCAAGTGAGTTATTCAAACCCCTTTATAAGTACTCCCTGACCCCAAGTGTGTTACCCTAGTCTCATATAAGTACTCCCTGAACCCAAGTGAGTTACCATATCACCTTTATAAGTACTCCCTGACCCCAAGTAAGTTATCCTAGCTCCTTTATAAGTACTCTCTGACCGCAAGTGAGTTATCCTAGCCCCTTTATATGTACTCTCTGACGGCATGTGAGTTATCCTAGTCCCATAGTAGTACTCCTTGACCCCAAGTGAGTTACCATAGCCCCTTTATAAGTACTCCCTGACCCCAAGTGAGTTGCCATAGCCCCTTTATAAGAACTCCCTGACCCCAAGTGAGTTATCCTAGCCCCTTTATATCTACTCTCTGACGGCAAGTGAGTTATTCTAGTCCCATAGTAGTACTCCTTGACCCCAAGTGAGTTACCATAGCCCCTTTATAAGTACTCCCTGACCCCAAGTGAGTTATCCTAGCCCCTTTATATGTACTCTCTGACCACAAGTGAGTTATCCTATCCCCTTTATATGTACTCTCTGACCGCAAGTGAGTTATTCTAGTTTCATATTAGTACTCCCTGGCCCCAAGTGAGTTACCATAGCCCCTTTATAAGTACTCCCTGACCGCTAGTGAGTCACCCTAGCCCCTTTATATGTACTCTCTGACCGCAAGTGAGGTATCCTAGCCCCTTTATATGCACTCCCTGACCTCAAGTGAGTTATCCTAGCCCCTTTATATGTACTCTCTGACCGCAAGTGAGTTATCCTAGCCCCTTTATAAGTACTCCCTGATCCCATGTGTGTTACCCTAGTGTCATATTAGTACTCCCTGGCCCCAAATAAGTTACCATAGCCACTTTATAAGTACACCCTGACCCCAATTGAGTTATCCTAGCCCCTTTATATGTACTTTCTGACCGCAAGTGAGTTACCCTAGCCCCTTTAGATGTACTCTCTGACCGCAAGTGAGTTATTCTAGCCCCTTTATATGTACTCCCTGACCCCAAGTGAGTTATCCTATCCCCTTTATATGTACTCTCTGACCGCAAGTGAGTTACCCTAGTCCCATATATGTACTCCCTGACCCCAAATGAGTTATCCTATCCCCTTTATATGTACACTCTGACCGCAAGTGAGTTATTCAAACCCCTTTATAAGTTCTCCCTGACCCCAAGTGTGTTACCCTAGTCTCATATAAGTACTCCCTGAACTCAAGTGAGTTACCATATCACCTTTATAAGTACTCCCTGACCCCAAGTAAGTTATCCTAGCTCCTTTATAAGTACTCTCTGACCGCAAGTGAGTTATCCTAGCCCCTTTATATGTACTCTCTGACGGCAAGTGAGTTATCCTAGTCCCATAGTAGTACTCCTTGACCCCAAGTGAGTTACCATAGCTCCTTTATAAGTACTCCCTGACCCCAAGTGAGTTGCCATAGCCCCTTTATAAGAACTCCCCGACCCCATGTGAGTTATCCTAGCCCCTTTATATCTACTCTCTGACGGCAAGTGAGTTATCCTAGTCCCATAGTAGTACTCCTTGACCCCAAGTGAGTTACCATAGCCCCTTTATAAGTAATCCCTGACCCCAAGTGAGTTATCCTAGCCCCTTTATATGTACTCTCTGACCGCAAGTGAGTTATCCTAGCCCCTTTATATGTACTCTCTGACCGCAAGTGAGTTATTCTAGTTTCATATTAGTACTCCCTGGCCCCAAGTGAGTTACCATAGCCCCTTTATAAGCACTCCCTGACCGCAAGTGAGTCACCCTAGCCCCTTTATATGTACTCTCTGACCGCAAGTGAGTTATCCTAGCCCCTTTATATGCACTCCCTGACCTCAAGTGAGTTACCCTAGCCCCTTTATAAGTACTCCCTGACCCCAAGTGAGTTAACCTAGTCCCTATATAAGTACTCCCTGACCCCAAGTTTGTTATCCTAGCCCCTTTATATGTACTCTCCGACCGCAAGTGAGTTATCCTAGCCCCTTTATAAATACTCCCTGACACAAAGTGAGTTATCCTAGCCCCTTTATATGTACTCCCTGGCCCCAAGTGAGTTACCATAGCCCCTTTATAAATACTCCCTGACACAAAGTGAGTTATCCTAGCCCCTTTATATGTACTCCCTGACCCCAAGTGAGTTATCCTAGCCCCTTTATATGTACTCTCTGACCGCAAGTGAGTTATCCTAGCCCCTTTATAAGTACTCCCTGATCCCATGTGTGTTACCCTAGTGTCATATTAGTACTCCCTGGCCCCAAATAAGTTACCATAGCCCCTTTATAAGTACTCCCTGACCCCAATTGAGTTATCCTAGCCCCTTTATATGTACTCTCTGACCGCAAGTGAGTTACCCTAGCCCCTTTATATGTACTCTCTGACCGCAAGTGAGTTATCCTAGCCCCTTTTTATGTACTCCCTGACCCCAAGTGAGTTATCCTAGCCCATTTATATGTACTCCCTGACCCCAAGTGAGTTATCCTAGCCCCTTTATATGTACTCCCTGACCCCAAGTGAGATATCCTAGCCCCTTTATAAGTACTCCCTGACCCCAAGTGTGTTACCATAGTTTCATATATGTATTCCCTGAACACAAGTGAGTTACCCAAGTCCCTTGAGGTACTCCCTGGCCCCAAATAAGTTACCATAGCCCCTTTATAAGTACTCCCTGACCCCAAGTGAGTTATCATAGCCCCTTTATATGTACTCCCTGACCCAAAGTGAGGTACCATAGCCCCTTTATAAGTACTCCCTGACCCCAAGTGAGTTATCCTAGCCCCTTTATAAGTACTCCCTGACCCCAAGTGTGTTACACTAGTTTCATTTATGTATTCCCTGAACACAAGTGAGTTACCCTAGTCCCAGAGAGGTACTCCCTGACCCCAAATGAGGCACCGTAGCACCTTTATAAATTCTCCCTGACCCCAAGTGTGTTACCTTAGTCACATAAATGTACTCCCTGACCGCAAGTGAGTTATCCAAGCCCCATTATATGTACTCCCTGACCCCAACTGAGTTATCCTAGCCCCTTTATATGTACTCCCTGACACCAAGTGAGTTATCCTAGCCCCTTTACAAGTACTCTCTGACCCCAAGTGTGTTACCCTAGTTTCATATTAGTACTCCCTGGCCCCAAGTGAGTTACCATAGCCCCTTTATAAGCACTCCCTGACCCCAAGTGAGTTATCCTAGCCCCCTTATATGTACTCTCTGACCGCAAGTGAGTTATCATAGCCCCTTTATATGTGCTCCCATACCCCAAGTGAGTTACCCTAGTCCCTTATAACTACTCCCTGACCACAAGTGAGTTACCCTAGCCCCTTTATAAGTACACCCTGGCCACAAGTGAGTTACCCTGGTTACATATAAGTTCTCCCAGACACCAAGTGAGTTAGCCTAGTCCAATATAATTACTCCTTGACCCAAAGAGAGTTACCCTAGTCCTTATAAGTACTCCCTGACCCCAAGAGAGTTACCCTAGTCCCATATATGTACTCCCTGACCCCAAGTGAGTTATCCTATCGCCTTTTTATGTACTCTCTAACCGCAAGTGAGTTATACTAGCCCCTTTATAAGTACTCACTGAACCCAAGTGTGTTACCCTAGTTTCATTTATGTATTCCCTGAAAACAAGTGAGTTACCGTAGTCCCATAGAGGTACTCCCTGATCCCAAATGAGTCACCGTAGCACCTTTATAAATTCTCCCTGACCCCAAGTGTGTTACCTTAGTCACATAAATGTACTCCCTGACCCCAAGTGAGTTATCCTAGTCCCATCGAAGTACTCCCTGACCCCAAGTGAGTTATCCTATCCCCTTTATATGTACACTCTGACCGCAAGTGAGTTATTCAAACCCCTTTATAAGTACTCCCTGACCCTAAGTGTGTTACCCTAGTCTCATATAAGTACTCCCTGAACACAAGTGAGTTACCATATCACCTTTATAAGTACTCCCTGACCTCAAGTAAGTTATCCTAGCTCCTTTATAAGTACTCTCTGACCGCAAGTGAGTTATCCTAGCCCCTTTATATGTACTCTCTGACGGCAAGTGAGTTATCCTAGTCCCATAGTAGTACTCCTTGACCCCAAGTGAGTTACCATAGCCCCTTTATAAGTACTCCCTGACCCCAAGTGAGTTGCCATAGCCCCTTTATAAGAACTCCCTGACCCCAAGTGAGTTATCCTAGCCCCTTTATATGTACTCCCTGACCCCAAGTGTGTTATCCTAGCCCCTTTATATGTACTCTCTGACCGCAAGTGAGTTACCCTAGCCCCTTATAAGTACTCCCTGATCCCAAATGTGTTACCTTAGTCCCATAAATGTACTCCCTGACCCCAAGAGAGTTACCCTAGTCCCATATATGTACTCCCTGACCCCAAGTGAGTTATCCTATCGCCTTTTTATGTACTCTCTAACCGCAAGTGAGTTATACTAGCCCCTTTATAAGTACTCACTGAACCCAAGTGTGTTACCCTAGTTTCATTTATGTATTCCCTGAACACAAGTGAGTTACCGTAGTCCCATAGAGGTACTCCCTGATCCCAAATGAGTCACCGTAGCACCTTTATAAATTCTCCCTGACCCCAAGTGTGTTACCTTAGTCACATAAATGTACTCCCTGACCTCAAGTAAGATATCCTAGCTCCTTTATAAGTACTCTCTGACCGCAAGTGAGTTATCCTAGCCCCTTTATATGTACTCTCTGACGGCAAGTGAGTTATCCTAGTCCCATAGTAGTACTCCCTGACCCCAATTGAGTTATCCTAGCCCGTTTATATGTACTTTCTGACCGCAAGTGAGTTACCCTAGCCCCTTTAGATGTACTCTCTGACCGCAAATGAGTTATCCTAGCCCCTTAATATGTACTCCCTGACCCCAAGTGAGTTATCCTAGCCCCTTTATATGTACTCCCTGACCCCAAGTGAGTTATCCTATCCCCTTTATATGTACTCTCTGACCGCAAGTGTGTTACCCTAGTCCCATATATGTACTCCCTGACCCCAAGTGAGTTATCCTATCCCCTTTATAAGTACACTCTGACCGCAAGTGAGTTATTCAAACCCCTTTATAAGTACTGCCTGACCCCAAGTGTGTTACCCGAGTCTCATATAAGTACTCCCTGAACCCAAGTGAGTTACCATATCACCTTTATAAGTACTCCCTGACCACAAGTAAGTTATCCTAGCTTCTTTATAAGTACTCTCTGACCGCAAGTGAGTTATCCTAGCCCCTTTATATGTACTCTCTGACGGCATGTGAGTTATCCTAGTCCCATAGTAGTACTCCTTGACCCCATGTGAGTTACCATAGCCCCTTTATAAGTACTCCCTGACCCCATGTGAGTTGCCATAGCCCCTTTATAAGAACTCCCTGCCCCCAAGTGAGTTATCCTAGCCCCTTTATATCTACTCTCTGACGGCAAGTGAGTTATCCTAGTCCCATAGTAGTACTCCTTGACCACAAGTGAGTTACCATAGCCCCTTTATAAGTACTTCCCTGACCCCAAGTGAGTTATCCTAGCCCCTTTATATGTACTCTCTGACCGCAAGTGAGTTATTCTAGTTTCATATTAGTACTCCCTGGCCCCAAGTGAGTTACCATAGCCCCTTTATAAGTACTCCCTGACCGCAAGTGAGTCACCCTAGCCCCTTTATATGTACTCTCTGACCGCAAGTGAGTTATCCTAGACCCTTTATATGTACTCTCTGACCGCAAGTTAGTTATCCTAGCCCCTTTATATGTACTCCCTGACCCCAAGTGAGTTATCCTAGCCCCTTTATATGTACTCCCTGACCCCAAGTGAGTTATCCTAGCCCCTTTATATGTACTCCCTGACCCCAAGTGAGTTATCCTAGCCCCTTTATATGTACTCCCTGACCCCAAGTGAGTTATCCTAGCCCCTTTATATGTACTTCCCTGACCCCAAGTGAGTTATCCTATCCCCTTTATATGTACTCTCTGACCGCAAGTGAGTTACCCTAGTCCCATATAAGAACTCCCTGTCCCTAAGTGAGTACCCTAGTCCCAAATAAGTACTTCCTGACCCCAAGTGAGTTACTATAGCCCCTTTATAAGTACTCCCTGACCCCAAGTGAGTTATCCTAGCCCCTTTATATGTACTCCCTGACCCCAAGTGAGTTATCCTAGACCCTTTATATGTACTCTCTGACCGCAAGTGAGTTATCCTAGCCCCTTTATAAGTACTTCCCTGACCCCAAGTGTGTTACCCTAGTTTCATATATGTATTCCCTGAATACAAGTGAGTTACCCTAGTCCCATAGAGGTACTCCCTGACCCCAAATGAGTCACCGTAGCACCTTTATAAGTTCTCCCTGACCCCAAGTGTGTAACCTTAGTCTCATAAATGTACTCCCTGACCCCAAGTGAGTTATCCTAGTCCCACCGAAGTACTCCCTGACCCTAAGTGAGTAAACCTAGCCCCTATATAAGTACTCCCTGACCCCAGGTGAGTTATCCTAGCCCCTTTATATGTACTCTCTGACCGCAAGTGAGTTATCCTAGCCCCTTTATAAGTACTCCCTGATCCCATGTGTGTTACCCTAGTGTCATATTAGTACTCCCTGGCCCCAAATAAGTTACCATAGCCTCTTTATAAGTACTCCCTAACCCCAATTGAGTTATCCTAGCCCCTTTATATGTACTCTCTGACCGCAAGGAGTTACCCTAGCCCCTTTATATGTACTCTCTGACCGCAAGTGAGTTATCCTAGCCCCTTTATAAGTACTACCTGACCCCAAGTGTGTTACCCTAGTTTCATATATGTATTACCTGAATACAAGTGAGTTACCCTAGTCCCATAGAGGTACTCCCTGACCCCAAATGAGTCACCGTAGCACCTTTATAAGTTCTCCCTGACCCCAAGTGTGTAACCTTAGTCTCATAAATGTACTCCCTGACCCCAAGTGAGTTATCCTAGTCCCATCGAAGTACTCCCTGACACCAAGTGAGTTATACTAGACCCTTTATATGTACTCTCTGACCGCAAGTGAGTTATCCTAGCCCCTTTATAAGTACTCCCTGACCCCAAGTGTGTTACCCTAGTATCATATATGTATTCCCTGAACACAAGTGAGATACCTTAGTCCCATAAATGTACTCCCTGACCCCAAGTGAATTATCCTAGCCCCTTTATATGTACTCTCTGACCGCAAGTGGGGTATCCTAGCCCCTTTATATGTACTCCCTGACCTCAAGTGAGTTATCCTAGCCCCTTTATATGTACTCTCTGATCGCAAGTGAGTTATCCTAGCCCCTTTATAAGTACTCCCTGACGCCAAGTGTGTTACCCTAGTGTCATATTAGTACTCCCTGGCCCCAAGTGAGTTATCCTAGCCCCTTTATAAGTACTTCCCTGATCCCATGTGTGTTACCCTAGTGTCATATTAGTACTCCCTGGCCCCAAATAAGTTACCATAGCCCCTTTATAAGTACTCCCTAACCCCAATTGAGTTATCCTAGCCCCTTTATATGTACTCTCTGACCGCAAGTGAGTTACCCTAGCCCCTTTATATGTACTCTCTGACCGCAAGTGAGTTATCCTAGCCCCTTTATATGTACTCCCTGACCCCAAATGAGTTATCCTAGCCCCTTTATATGTACTCCCCTGTCCCCAAGGGAGTTATCCTAGCCCCTTTATATGTACTCCCTGACCCCAAGTGAGTTATCCTAGACCCTTTATATGTACTCCCTGACCCCAATTGAGTTATCCTAGCCCCTTTATATGTACTCTCTGACCGCAAGTGAGTTACACTAGCCCCTTTATATGTACTCTCTGACCGCAAGTGAGTTATCCTAGACCCTTTATATGTACTCTCTGACCGCAAGTGAGGTATCCTAGCCCCTTTATATGTACTCCCTGACCTCAAGTGAGTTATCCTAGCCCCTTTATATGTACTCTCTGACCGCAAGTGAGTTACCCTAGCCCCTTTATATGTACTCTCTGACCGCAAGTGAGTTATCCTAGCCCCTTTATATGTACTCCCTGACCCCAAATGAGTTATCCTAGCCCCTTTATATGTACTCCCTATCCCCAAGGGAGTTATCCTAGCCCCTTTATATGTACTCCCTGACCCCAAGTGAGTTATCCTAGACCCTTTATATGTACTCTCTAACCGCAAGTGAGTTAACCTAGCCCCTTTATAAGTACTCCCTGACCCCAAGTGTGTTACCCTAGTATCATATATGTATTCCCTGAACACAAGTGAGATACCTTAGTCCCATAAATGTACTCCCTGACCCCCAGTGAGTTATCCTAGCCCCTTTATATGTACTCTCTGACCGCAAGTGAGTTACCCTAGCCCCTTTATATGTACTCTCTGACCGCAAGTGAGGTATCCTAGCCCCTTTATATGTACTCCCTGACCTCAAGTGAGTTATCCTAGCCCCTTTATATGTACTCTCTGATCGCAATTGAGTTATACTAGCCCCTTTATAAGTACTCCCTGACCCCAAGTGTGTTACCCTAGTATCATATATGTATTCCCTGAACACAAGTGAGATACCTTAGTCCCATAAATGTACTCCCTGACCCCAAGTGAATTATCCTAGCCCCTTTATATGTACTCTCTGACCGCAAGTGGGGTATCCTAGCCCCTTTATATGTACTCCCTGACCTCAAGTGAGTTATCCTAGCCCCTTTATATGTACTCTCTGATCGCAAGTGAGTTATCCTAGCCCCTTTATAAGTACTCCCTGACGCCAAGTGTGTTACCCTAGTGTCATATTAGTACTCCCTGGCCCCAAGTGAGTTATCCTAGCCCCTTTATAAGTACTCCCTGATCCCATGTGTGTTACCCTAGTGTCATATTAGTACTCCCTGGCCCCAAATAAGTTACCATAGCCCCTTTATAAGTACTCCCTAACCCCAATTGAGTTATCCTAGCCCCTTTATATGTACTCTCTGACCACAAATGAGTTACCCTAGCCCCTTTATATGTACTCTCTGACCGCAAGTGAGTTATCCTAGCCCCTTTGTATGTACTCCCTGACCCAAAGTGAGTTATCCTATCCCCTTTATATGTACTCCCTGACCCCAAGTGAGTTATCCTAGCCCCTTTATATGTACTCCCTGACCCCAAGTGAGTTATCCTAGACCCTTTATATGTACTCTCTGACCGCAAGTGAGTTATCCTAGCCCCATTATATGTACTCCCTGACCCCAACTGAGTTAACCTAGCCCCTATATAAGTACTCCCTGACCCCAAGTGAGTTATCCTAGCCCCTTTATAAGTACTCCCTGACCCCAAGTGTGTTACCCTAGTATCATATATGTATTCCCTGAACACAAGTGAGATACCTTAGTCCCATAAATGTACTCCCTGACCCCCAGTGAGTTATCCTAGCCCCTTTATATGTACTCTCTGACCGCAAGTGAGTTACCCTAGCCCCTTTATATGTACTCTCTGACCGCAAGTGAGGTATCCTAGCCCCTTTATATGTACTCCCTGACCTCAAGTGAGTTATCCTAGCCCCTTTATATGTACTCTCTGATCGCAATTGAGTTATACTAGCCCCTTTATAAGTACTCCCTGACCCCAAGTGTGTTACCCTAGTATCATATATGTATTCCCTGAACACAAGTGAGATACCTTAGTCCCATAAATGTACTCCCTGACCCCAAGTGAATTATCCTAGCCCCTTTATATGTACTCTCTGACCGCAAGTGGGGTATCCTAGCCCCTTTATATGTACTCCCTGACCTCAAGTGAGTTATCCTAGCCCCTTTATATGTACTCTCTGATCGCAAGTGAGTTATCCTAGCCCCTTTATAAGTACTCCCTGACGCCAAGTGTGTTACCCTAGTGTCATATTAGTACTCCCTGGCCCCAAGTGAGTTATCCTAGCCCCTTTATAAGTACTCCCTGATCCCATGTGTGTTACCCTAGTGTCATATTAGTACTCCCTGGCCCCAAATAAGTTACCATAGCCCCTTTATAAGTACTCCCTAACCCCAATTGAGTTATCCTAGCCCCTTTATATGTACTCTCTGACCACAAATGAGTTACCCTAGCCCCTTTATATGTACTCTCTGACCGCAAGTGAGTTATCCTAGCCCCTTTGTATGTACTCCCTGACCCAAAGTGAGTTATCCTATCCCCTTTATATGTACTCCCTGACCCCAAGTGAGTTATCCTAGCCCCTTTATATGTACTCCCTGACCCCAAGTGAGTTATCCTAGACCCTTTATATGTACTCTCTGACCGCAAGTGAGTTATCCTAGCCCCATTATATGTACTCCCTGACCCCAACTGAGTTAACCTAGCCCCTATATAAGTACTCCCTGACCCCAAGTGAGTTATCCTAGCCCCTTTATAAGTACTCCCTGATCCCATGTGTGTTACCCTAGTGTCATATTAGTACTCCCTGGCCCCAAATAAGTTACCATAGCCTCTTTATAAGTACTCCCTAACCCCAATTGAGTTATCCTAGCCCCTTTATATGTACTCTCTGACCGCAAGTGAGTTACCCTAGCCCCCTTATATGTACTCTCTGACCGCAAGTGAGTTATCCTAGCCCCTTTATATGTACTCCCTGACCCCAAGTGAGTTATCCTAGCCCCTTTATATGTACTCCCTGACCCCAAGTGAGTTATCCTAGCCCCTTTATATGTACTCCCTGACACCAAGTGAGTTATACTAGACCCTTTATATGTACTCCCTGACCCCAAGTGTGTTACCCTAGTATCATATATGTATTCCCTGAACACAAGTGAGATACCTTAGTCCCATAAATGTACTCCCTGACCCCAAGTGAGTTATCCTAGCCCCTTTATATGTACTCTCTGTCCGCAAGTGAGGTATCCTAGCCCCTTTATATGTACTCCCTGACCTCAAGTGAGTTATCCTAGCCCCTTTATATGTACTCTCTGATCGCAAGTGAGTTATCCTAGCCCCTTTATAAGTACTCCCTGACGCCAAGTGTGTTACCCTAGTGTCATATTAGTACTCCCTGGCCCCAAGTGAGTTATCCTAGCCCCTTTATAAGTACTCCCTAACCCCAATTGAGTTATCCTAGCCCCTTTATATGTACTCCCTGACCTCAAGTGAGTTATCCTAGCCCCTTTATATGTACTCTCTGATCGCAAGTCAGTTATCCTAGCCCCTTTATAAGTACTCCCTGATCCCATGTGTGTTACCCTAGTGTCATATTAGTACTCCCTGGCCCCAAATAAGTTACCATAGCCTCTTTATAAGTACTCCCTAACCCCAATTGAGTTATCCTAGCCCCTTTATATGTACTCTCTGACCGCAAGTGAGTTACCCTAGCCCCTTTATATGTACTCTCTGACCGCAAGTGAGTTATCCTAGCCCCTTTATATGTACTCCCTGACCCCAAGTGAGTTATCCTAGCCCCTTTATATGTACTCCCTGACCCCAAGTGAGTTATCCTAGCCCCTTTATATGTACTCCCTGACACCAAGTGAGTTATACTAGACCCTTTATATGTACTCTCTGACCGCAAGTGAGTTATCCTAGCCCCTTTATAAGTACTCCCTGACCCCAAGTGTGTTACCCTAGTATCATATATGTATTCCCTGAACACAAGTGAGATACCTTAGTCCCATAAATGTACTCCCTGACCCCAAGTGAGTTATCCTAGCCCCTTTATATGTACTCTCTGACCGCAAGTGAGGTATCCTAGCCCCTTTATATGTACTCCCTGACCTCAAGTGAGTTATCCTAGCCCCTTTATATGTACTCTCTGATCGCAAGTGAGTTATCCCAGCCCCTTTATAAGTACTCCCTGATCCCATGTGTGTTACCCTAGTGTCATATTAGTACTCCCTGGCCCCAAATAAGTTACCATAGCCCCTTTATAAGTACTCCCTAACCCCAATTGAGTTATCCTAGCCCCTTTATATGTACTCTCTGACCACAAATGAGTTACCCTAGCCCCTTTATATGTACTCTCTGACCGCAAGTGAGTTATCCTAGCCCCTTTGTATGTACTCCCTGACCCAAAGTGAGTTATCCTATCCCCTTTATATGTACTCCCTGACCCCAAGTGAGTTATCCTAGCCCCTTTATATGTACTCCCTGACCCCAAGTGAGTTATCCTAGCCCCTTTATATGTACTCCCTGACCGCAAGTGAGTTATCCTAGCCCCTTTATATGTACTCTCTGACCGCAAGTGAGTTATTCTAGTTTCATATTAGTACTCCCTGGACCCAAGTGAGTTACCATAGCCCCTTTATAAGTACTCCCTGACCGCAAGTGAGTTACCCTAGCCCCTTTATATGTACTCTCTGACCGCAAGTGAGGTATCCTAGCCTCTTTATATGTACTCCCTGACCTCAAGTGAGTTATCCTAGCCCCTTTATATGTACTCTCTGACCGCAAGTGAGTTATCCTAGCCCCTTTATAAGTACTCCCTGATCCCATGTGTGTTACCCTAGTGTCATATTAGTACTACCTGGCCCCAAATAAGTTACCATAGCCACTTTATAAGTACTCCCTGACCCCAATTGACTTATCCTAGCCCCTTTATATGTACTTTCTGACCGCAAGTGAGTTACCCTAGCCCCTTTAGATGTACTCTCTGACCGCAAGTGAGTTATCCTAGCCCCTTAATATGTACTCCCTGACCCCAAGTGTGTTACCCTAGTTTCATATTAGTACACCCTGGCCAGAAGTGAGTTACCATAGCCCCTTTATAAGTACTCCCTGACCCCAAGTGAGTTATCCTAGCCCCTTTATATGTACTCCCTGACCCCAAGTGAGTTATCCTAGACCCTTTATATGTACTCTCTGACCGCAAGTGAGTTACCCTAGTCCCATATATGTACTTCCTGACCCCAAGTGAGTTACTATAGCCCCTTTATAAGTACTCCCTGACCCCAAGTGAGTTATCCTAGCCCCTTTATAAGTACTCCCTGACCCCAAGTGAGTTATCCTAGACCATTTATATGTACTCTCTGACCGCAAGTGAGTTATCCTAGCCCCTTTATAAGTACTCCCTGACCCCAAGTGTGTTACCCTAGTTTCATATATGTATTCCCTGAACACAAGTGAGTTACCCTAGTCCCATAGAGGTACTCCCTGACCCCAAATGAGTCACCGTAGCACCTTTATAAGTTCTCCCTGACCCCAAGTGTGTAACCTTAGTCTCATAAATGTACTCCCTGACCCCAAGTGAGTTATCCTAGTCCCATCGAAGTACTCCCTGACCCTAAGTGAGTAAACCTAGCCCCTATATAAGTACTCCCTGACCCCAGGTGAGTTATCCTAGCCCCTTTATATGTACTCCATGACCCCAAGTGAGGTATCCTAGCCCCTTTATATGTACTCCCTGACCTCAAGTGAGTTATCCTAGCCCCTTTATATGTACTCTCTGACCGCAAGTGAGTTATCCTAGCCCCTTTATAAGTACTCCCTGATCCCATGTGTGTTACCCTAGTGTCATATTAGTACTGCCTGGCCCCAAATAAGTTACCATAGCCACTTTATAAGTACTCCCTGACCCCAATTGAGTTATCCTAGCCCCTTTATATGTACTTTCTGACCGCAAGTGAGTTACCCTAGCCCCTTTAGATGTACTCTCTGACCGCAAGTGAGTTATCCTAGCCCCTTAATATGTACTCCCTGACCCCAAGTGTGTTACCCTAGTTTCATATTAGTACACCCTGGCCCGAAGTGAGTTACCATAGCCCCTTTATAAGTACTCCCTGACCGCAAGTGAGTTATCCTAGCCCCTTTATATGTACTCCCTGACCCCAAGTGAGTTATCCTAGACCCTTTATATGTACTCTCTGACCGCAAGTGAGTTACCCTAGTCCCATATATGTACTTCCTGACCCCAAGTGAGTTACTATAGCCCCTTTATAAGTACTCCCTGACCCCAAGTGAGTTATCCTAGCCCCTTTATAAGTACTCCCTGACCCCAAGTGAGTTATCCTAGACCCTTTATATGCACTCTCTGACCGCAAGTGAGTTATCCTAGCCCCTTTATAAGTACTCCCTGACCCCAAGTGTGTTACCCTAGTTTCATATATGTATTCCCTGAACACAAGTGAGTTACCCTAGTCCCATAGAGGTACTCCCTGACCCCAAATGAGTCACCGTAGCACCTTTATAAGTTCTCCCTGACCCCAAGTGTGTAACCTTAGTCTCATAAATGTACTCCCTGACCCCAAGTGAGTTATCCTAGTCCCATCAAAGTACTCCCTGACCCTAAGTGAGTAAACCTAGCCCCTATATAAGTACTCCCTCACCCCAGGTGAGTTATCCTAGCCCCTTTATATGTACTCCACGACCCCAAGTGAGTTATCCTAGCACCTTTATATGTACACTCTGACCGCAAGTGAGTTACCCTAGCCCCTTTATAAGTACTCCCTGACCCCAAATGTGTTACCTTAGTCCCATAAATGTACTCCCTGACCCCAAGTGAGTTAACCTATCCCCTATATAAGTACTCCCTGACCCCAAGTTTGTTATCCTAGCCCCTTTATATGTACTCTCTGACCGCAAGTGAGTTATCCTAGCATCTTCATTATGTACTCCCTGACCCCAAGTATGTTACCCTAGTGTCATATTAGTACTCCCCTGGCCCCAAGTGAGTTACCATAGCCCCTTTATAAGTACTCCCTGACACCAAGTGAGTTATCCTAGCCCCTTTATATGTACTCCCTGACACCAAGTGAGTTATCCTAGCCCCTTTATATGTACTCTCTGACCGCAAGTGAGTTATCCTAGCCCCTTTATAAGTACTCCCTGATCCCATGTGTGTTACCCTAGTGTCATATTAGTACTCCCTGGCCCCAAATAAGTTACCATAGCCCCTTTATAAGTACTCCCTAACCCCAATTGAGTTATCCTAGCCCCTTTATATGTACTCTCTGACCGCAAGTGAGTTATCCTAGCCCCTTTATATGTACTCCCTGACCCCAAGTGAGTTATCCTAGCCCCTTTATATGTACTCCCTGACCCCAAGTGAGTTATCCTAGCCCCTTTATATGTACTCCCCTGACCCAAAGTGAGTTATCCTAGACCCTTTATATGTACTCTCTGACCGCAAGTGAGTTATCCTAGCCCCTTTATAAGTACTCCCCTGACCCCAAGTGTGTTACCCTAGTATCATATATGTATTCCCTGAACACAAGTGAGATACCTTAGTCCCATAAATGTACTCCCTGACCCCAAGTGAGTTATCCTAGCCCCTTTATATGTACTCTCTGACCGCAAGTGAGTTACCCTAGCCCCTTTATATGTACTCTCTGACCGCAAGTGAGGTATCCTAGCCCTTTATATGTACTCCCTGACCTCAAGTGAGTTATCCTAGCCCCTTTATATGTACTCTTTGATCGCAAGTGAGTTATCCTAGCCCCTTTATAAGTACTCCCTGACGCCAAGTGTGTTACCCTAGTGTCATATTAGTACTCCCTGGCCCCAAGTAAGTTATCCTAGCCCCTTTATAAGTACTCCCCTGATCCCATGTGTGTTACCCTAGTGTCATATTAGTACTCTCTGGCCCCAAATAAGTTACCATAGCCCCTTTATAAGTACTCCCTAACCCCAATTGAGTTATCCTAGCCCCTTTATATGTACTCTCTGACCACAAGTGAGTTACCCTAGCCCCTTTATATGTACTCTCTGACCGCAAGTGAGTTATCCTAGCCCCTTTATATGTACTCCCTGACCCCAAGTGAGTTATCCTATCCCCTTTATATGTACTCCCTGACCCCAAGTGAGTTATCCTATCCCCTTTATATGTACTCCCTGACCCCAAGTGAGTTATCCTAGACCCTTTATATGTACTCTCTGACCGCAAGTGAGTTATCCTAGCCCCTTTATAAGTACTCCCTGACCCCAAGTGTGTTACCCTAGTATCATATATGTATTCCCTGAACACAAGTGAGATACCTTAGTCCCATAAATGTAATCCCTGACCCCAAGTGAGTTATCCTAGCCCCTTTATATGTACTCTCTGACCGCAAGTGAGTTACCCTAGCCCCTTTATATGTACTCTCTGACCGCAAGTGAGGTATCCTAGCCCCTTTATATGTACTCCCTGACCTCAAGTGAGTTATCCTAGGCCCCTTTATATGTACTCTCTGACCGCAAGTGAGTTACCTAGCCCCTTAATATGTACTCTCTGACCGCAAGTGAGTTATCCTAGCCCCTTTATATGTACTCCCTGACCGCAAGTGAGTTACCCTAGCCCCTTTATATGTACTCTCTGACCGCAAGTGAGGTATCCTAGCCTCTTTATATGTACTCCCCTGACCTCAAGTGAGTAAACCTAGCCCCTATATAAGTACTCCCTGACCCCAAGTGAGTTATCCTAGCCCCTTTATATGTACTCCATGACCCCAAGTGAGTTATCCTAACCCCTTTATATGTACACTCTGACCGCAAGTGAGTTATCCTAGCCCCTTTATAATTACTCCCTGACCCCAAATGTGTTACCTTAGTCCCATAAATGTACTCCCTGACCCCAAGTGAGTTAACCTAGCCCCTATATAAGTACTCCCTGACCCCAAGTTTGTTATCCTAGCCCTTTTATATGTACTCTCTGACCGCAAGTGAGTTATCCTAGCCTCTTCATATGTACTCCCTGACCCCAAGTATGTTACCCTAGTGTTATATTAGTACTCCCTGGACCCAAGTGAGTTACCATAGCCCCTTTAAAAGTACTCCCTGACACAAAGTGAGTTATCCTATCCCCTTTATATGTACACTCTGACCGCAAGTGAGTTATTCAAACCCATTTATAAGTACTCCCCTGACCCCAAGTGTGTTACCCTAGTCTCATATAAGTACTCCCTGAACCCAAGTGAGTTACCATATCACCTTTATAAGTACTCCCTGACCCCAAGTAAGTTATCCTAGCTCCTTTATAAGTACTCTCTGACCGCAAGTGAGTTATCCTAGCCCCTTTATATGTACTCTCTGACGGCAAGTGAGTTATCCTAGTCCCATAGTAGTACTCCTTGACCCCAAGTGAGTTACCATAGCCCCTTTATATGTACTCCCTGACCCCAAGTGAGTTGCCATAGCCCCTTTATATCTACTCTCTGACGGCAAGTGAGTTATCCTAGTCCCATAGTAGTACTCCTTGACCACAAGTGAGTTACCATAGCCCCTTTATAAGTACTCCCTGACCCCAAGTGAGTTATCCTAGCCCCTTTATATGTACTCTCTGACCGCAAGTGAGTTATCCTATCCCCTTTATATGTACTCTCTGACCGCAAGTGAGTTATTCTAGTTTCATATTAGTACTCCCTGGCCCCAAGTGAGTTACCATAGCCCCTTTATAAGTACTCCCTGACCGCAAGTGAGTCACCCTAGCCCCTTTATATGTACTCTCTGACCGCAAGTGAGGTATCCTAGCCCCTTTATATGCACTCCCTGACCTCAAGTGAGTTATCCTAGCCCCTTTATATGTACTCTCTGACCGCAAGTGAGTTATCCTAGCCCCTTTATAAGTACTCCCTGATCCCATGTGTGTTACCCTAGTGTCATATTAGTACTCCCTGGCCCCAAATAAGTTACCATAGCCCCTTTATAAGTACTCCCTGACCCCAATTGAGTTATCCTAGCCCCTTTATATGTACTTTCTGACCGCAAGTGAGTTACCCTAGCCCCTTTAGATGTACTCTCTGACCGCAAGTGAGTTATCCTAGCCCCTTAATATGTACTCCCTGACCCCAAGTGAGTTATCCTAGCCCTTTATATGTACTCCCTGACCCCAAGTGAGTTATCCTATCCCCTTTATATGTACTCTCTGACCGCAAGTGAGTTACCCTAGTCCCATATATGTACTCCCTGACCCCAAGTGAGTTATCCTATCCCCTTTATATGTACACTCTGACCGCAAGTGAGTTATTCAAACCCATTTATAAGTACTCCCTGACCCCAAGTGTGTTACCCTAGTCCTCATATAAGTACTCCCCTGAACCCAAGTGAGTTACCATATCACCTTTATAAGTACTCCCTGACCCCAAGTAAGTTATCCTAGCTCCTTTATAAGTACTCTCTGACCGCAAGTGAGTTATCCTAGCCCCTTTATATGTACTCTCTGACGGCAAGTGAGTTATCCTAGTCCCATAGTAGTACTCCTTGACCCCAAGTGAGTTACCATAGCCCCTTTATATGTACTCCCTGACCCCAAGTGAGTTGCCATAGCCCCTTTATATCTACTCTCTGACGGCAAGTGAGTTATCCTAGTCCCATAGTAGTACTCCTTGACCACAAGTGAGTTACCATAGCCCCTTTATAAGTACTCCCTGACCCCAAGTGAGTTATCCTAGCCCCTTTATATGTACTCTCTGACCGCAAGTGAGTTATCCTATCCCCTTTATATGTACTCTCTGACCGCAAGTGAGTTATTCTAGTTTCATATTAGTACTCCCTGGCCCCAAGTGAGTTACCATAGCCCCTTTATAAGTACTCCCTGACCGCAAGTGAGTCACCCTAGCCCCTTTATATGTACTCTCTGACCGCAAGTGAGGTATCCTAGCCCCTTTATATGCACTCCCTGACCTCAAGTGAGTTATCCTAGCCCCTTTATATGTACTCTCTGACCGCAAGTGAGTTATCCTAGCCCCTTTATAAGTACTCCCTGATCCCATGTGTGTTACCCTAGTGTCATATTAGTACTCCCTGGCCCCAAATAAGTTACCATAGCCCCTTTATAAGTACTCCCTGACCCCAATTGAGTTATCCTAGCCCCTTTATATGTACTTTCTGACCGCAAGTGAGTTACCCTAGCCCCTTTAGATGTACTCTCTGACCGCAAGTGAGTTATCCTAGCCCCTTAATATGTACTCCCTGACCCCAAGTGAGTTATCCTAGCCCCTTTATATGTACTCCCTGACCCCAAGTGAGTTATCCTATCCCCTTTATATGTACTCTCTGACCGCAAGTGAGTTACCCTAGTCCCATATATGTACTCCCCTGACCCCAAGTGAGTTATCCTATCCCCTTTATATGTACACTCTGACCGCAAGTGAGTTATTCAAACCCATTTATAAGTACTTCCCTGACCCCAAGTGTGTTACCCTAGTCTCATATAAGTACTCCCTGAACCCAAGTGAGTTACCATATCACCTTTATAAGTACTCCCTGACCCCAAGTAAGTTATCCTAGCTCCTTTATAAGTACTCTCTGACCGCAAGTGAGTTATCCTAGCCCCTTTATATGTACTCTCTGACGGCAAGTGAGTTATCCTAGTCCCATAGTAGTACTCCTTGACCCCAAGTGAGTTACCATAGCCCCTTTATATGTACTCCCTGACCCCAAGTGAGTTGCCATAGCCCCTTTATATCTACTCTCTGACGGCAAGTGAGTTATCCTAGTCCCATAGTAGTACTCCTTGACCACAAGTGAGTTACCATAGCCCCTTTATAAGTACTCCCTGACCCCAAGTGAGTTATCCTAGCCCCTTTATATGTACTCTCTGACCGCAAGTGAGTTATCCTATCCCCTTTATATGTACTCTCTGACCGCAAGTGAGTTATTCTAGTTTCATATTAGTACTCCCTGGCCCCAAGTGAGTTACCATAGCCCCTTTATAAGTACTCCCTGACCGCAAGTGAGTCACCCTAGCCCCTTTATATGTACTCTCTGACCGCAAGTGAGGTATCCTAGCCCCTTTATATGCACTCCCTGACCTCAAGTGAGTTATCCTAGCCCCTTTATATGTACTCTCTGACCGCAAGTGAGTTATCCTAGCCCCTTTATAAGTACTCCCTGATCCCATGTGTGTTACCCTAGTGTCATATTAGTACTCCCTGGCCCCAAATAAGTTACCATAGCCCCTTTATAAGTACTCCCTGACCCCAATTGAGTTATCCTAGCCCCTTTATATGTACTTTCTGACCGCAAGTGAGTTACCCTAGCCCCTTTAGATGTACTCTCTGACCGCAAGTGAGTTATCCTAGCCCCTTAATATGTACTCCCTGACCCCAAGTGAGTTATCCTAGCCCCTTTATATGTACTCCCTGACCCCAAGTGAGTTATCCTATCCCCTTTATATGTACTCTCTGACCGCAAGTGAGTTACCCTAGTCCCATATATGTACTCCCTGACCCCAAGTGAGTTATCCTATCCCCTTTATATGTACACTCTGACCGCAAGTGAGTTATTCAAACCCATTTATAAGTACTCCCTGACCCCAAGTGTGTTACCCTAGTCTCATATAAGTACTCCCTGAACCCAAGTGAGTTACCATATCACCTTTATAAGTACTCCCTGACCCCAAGTAAGTTATCCTAGCTCCTTTATAAGTACTCTCTGACCGCAAGTGAGTTATCCTAGCCCCTTTATATGTACTCTCTGACGGCAAGTGAGTTATCCTAGTCCCATAGTAGTACTCCTTGACCCCAAGTGAGTTACCATAGCCCCTTTATATGTACTCCCTGACCCCAAGTGAGTTGCCATAGCCCCTTTATATCTACTCTCTGACGGCAAGTGAGTTATCCTAGTCCCATAGTAGTACTCCTTGACCACAAGTGAGTTACCATAGCCCCTTTATAAGTACTCCCTGACCCCAAGTGAGTTATCCTAGCCCCTTTATATGTACTCTCTGACCGCAAGTGAGTTATCCTATCCCCTTTATATGTACTCTCTGACCGCAAGTGAGTTATTCTAGTTTCATATTAGTACTCCCTGGCCCCAAGTGAGTTACCATAGCCCCTTTATAAGTACTCCCTGACCGCAAGTGAGTCACCCTAGCCCCTTTATATGTACTCTCTGACCGCAAGTGAGGTATCCTAGCCCCTTTATATGCACTCCCTGACCTCAAGTGAGTTATCCTAGCCCCTTTATATGTACTCTCTGACCGCAAGTGAGTTATCCTAGCCCCTTTATAAGTACTCCCTGATCCCATGTGTGTTACCCTAGTGTCATATTAGTACTCCCTGGCCCCAAATAAGTTACCATAGCCCCTTTATAAGTACTCCCTGACCCCAATTGAGTTATCCTAGCCCCTTTATATGTACTTTCTGACCGCAAGTGAGTTACCCTAGCCCCTTTAGATGTACTCTCTGACCGCAAGTGAGTTATCCTAGCCCCTTAATATGTACTCCCTGACCCCAAGTGAGTTATCCTAGCCCCTTTATATGTACTCCCTGACCCCAAGTGAGTTATCCTATCCCCTTTATATGTACTCTCTGACCGCAAGTGAGTTACCCTAGTCCCATATATGTACTCCCTGACCCCAAGTGAGTTATCCTATCCCCTTTATATGTACACTCTGACCGCAAGTGAGTTATTCAAACCCATTTATAAGTACTCCCTGACCCCAAGTGTGTTACCCTAGTCTCATATAAGTACTCCCTGAACCCAAGTGAGTTACCATATCACCTTTATAAGTACTCCCTGACCCCAAGTAAGTTATCCTAGCTCCTTTATAAGTACTCTCTGACCGCAAGTGAGTTATCCTAGCCCCTTTATATGTACTCTCTGACGGCAAGTGAGTTATCCTAGTCCCATAGTAGTACTCCTTGACCCCAAGTGAGTTACCATAGCCCCTTTATATGTACTCCCTGACCCCAAGTGAGTTGCCATAGATCCCCTTATAAGAACTCCCCGACCCCAAGTGAGTTATCCTAGCCCCTTCATATCTACTCTCTGCCGGCAAGTGAGTTATCCTAGTCCCATAGTAGTACTCCTTGACCCCAAGTGAGTTACCATAGCCCCTTTATAAGTACTCCCTGACCCCAAGTGAGTTATCCTAGCCCCTTTATATGTACTCTCTGACCGCAAGTGAGTTATCCTAGCCCCTTTATATGTACTCTCTGACCGCAGGTGAGTTATTCTAGTTTCATATTAGTACTCCCTGGCCCCAAGTGAGTTACCATAGCCCCTTTATAAGTACTCCCTGACCGCAAGTGAGTCACCCTAGCCCCTTTATATGTACTCTCTGACCGCAAGTGAGTTATCCTAGCCCCTTTATATGCACTCCCTGACCTCAAGTGAGTTATCCTAGCCCCTTTATATGTACTCTCTGACCGCAAGTGAGTTATCCTAGTCCCTTTATAAGTACTCCCTGACCCCAAGTGTGTTACCCTAGTGTCATATTAGTACTCCCTGGCCCCAAGTGAGTTACCATAGCCCCTTTATAAGTACTCCCTGACCCCAAGTGAGTTATCCTAGCCGCTTTATATATACTCTTAGACCCAAAGTGAGTTACCCTAGTCCCTTATAAGCACTCCCTAACTCCAAGAGAGTTATCCTAGCCCCTTTATATGCACTCCCTGACCTCAAGTGAGTTATCCTAGCCCCTTTATATGTACTCTCTGACCGCAAGTGAGTTATCCTAGTCCCTTTATAAGTACTCCATGACCCCAAGTGTGTTACCCTAGTTTCATATTAGTACACCCTGGCCCCAAGTGAGTTACCATAGCCCCTTTATAAGTACTCCCTGACCCCAAGTGAGTTACCCTAGCCCCTTTATAAGTACACCCTGGCCACACGTGAGTTACCCTGGTCCCATATAAGTTCTCCCAAACACCAAGTGAGTTAGCCTAGTCCAATATAAGTACTCCTTATCCCAAAGAGACTTACCCTAGCCCCTTTATAAGTACCCCCTGACCGCAAGTGAGTTACCCTAGTCCCATATAAGTACTCCCTGACCCCAAGTGAAGTACCATAGCCCCTTTATAAGTACTCCCTGACCCCAAGTGAGTTATCCTATCCCCTTTATATGTACTCTCTGACCGGAAGTGAGTTACCCTTGTCCCATATATGTACTCCCTGACCCCAAGTGAGTTATCCTATCCCCTTTATATGTACTCTCTGACCGCAAGTGAGTTATTCAAACCCCTTTATAAGTACTCCCTGACCCCAACTGTGTTACCCTAGTCTCGTATATGTACTCCCTGAACCCAAGTGTGTTACCTTAGCCCCTTTATAAGTGTTCCCTGACCCCAAGTGAGTTATCCTATCCCATTTATATGTACTCTCTGACCGCAAGTGAGTTACCCTAGTCCCATATATGTACTCCCTGACCCCAAGTGAGTTATCCTATCCCCTTTATATGTACTCTCTGACCGCAAGTGAGTTACCCTAGTCCCAAATAAAAACTCCCTGTCCCTAAGTGAGTATCCTAGTCCCAAATAAGTACTTCCTGACCCCAAGTGAGTTACTATAGCCCCCTTTATAAGTACTCCCTGACCCCAAGTGAGTTATCCTAGCCCCTTTATATGTACTCCCTGACCCCAAATGAGTTATCCTATCCCCTTTATATGTACTCTCTGACCGCAAGTGAGTTATTCAAACCCCTTTATAAGTACTCCCTGACCCCAAGTGTGTTACCCTAGTCTCATATAAGTACTCCCTGAACCCAAGTGTGTTACCTTAGCCCCTGTATAAGTGTTCCCTGACCCCAAGTGAGTTATCCTATCCCCTTTATATGTACTCTCTGACCGCAAGTGAGTTACCCTAGTCCCATATATGTACTCCCTGACCCAAAGTGAGTTATCCTATCCCCTTTATATGTACTCTCCGACCGCAAGTGAGTTACCCTAGTCCCATATAAGAACTCCCTGTCCCTAAGTGAGTACCCTAGTCCCAAATAAGTACTTCCTGACCCCAAGTGAGTTACTATAGCCCCTTTATAAGTACTCCCTGACCCCAAGTGAGTTATCCTAGCCCCTTCATATGTACTCCCTGACCCCAAGTGAGTTATCCTAGACCCTTTATATGTACTCTCTGACCGCAAGTGAGTTATCCTAGCCCCTTTATAAGTACTCCCTGACCCCAAGTGTGTTACCCTAGTTTCATATATGTATTCCCTGAACACAAGTGAGTTACCCTAGTCCCATAGAGGTACTCCATGACCCCAAATGAGTCACCGTAGCACCTTTATAAGTTCTCCCTGACCACAAGTGTATAACCTTAGTCTCATATATGCACTCCCTGACCCCCAAGTGAGTTATCCTAGTCCCATCGAAGTACTACCTGACCCCAAGTGAGTTAACCTAGCCCCTATATAAGTACTCCCTGACCCCAAGTGAGTTATCCTAGCCCCTTTATATGTACTCCATGACCCCAAATGAGTTATCCTAACCCCTTTATATGTACACTCTGACCGCAAGTGAGTTACCCTAGCCCCTTTATAATTACTCCCTGACCCCAAATGTGTTACCTTAGTCCCATAAATGTACTCCCTGACCCCAAGTGAGTTAACCTAGCCCCTATATAAGTACTCCCTGACCCCAAGTTTGTTATCCTAGCCCTTTTATATGTACTCTCTGACCGCAAGTGAGTTATCCTAGCCTCTTCATATGTACTCCCTGACCCCAAGTATGTTACCCTAGTGTTATATTAGTACTCCCTGGCCCCAAGTGAGTTACCATAGCCCCTTTAAAAGTACTCCCTGACACAAAGTGAGTTATCCTAGCCCCTTTATATGTACTCCCTGACCCCAAGTGAGTTATCCTAGCCCCTTTATAAGTACTCCCTGATCCCATGTGTGTTACCCTAGTGTCATATTAGTACTCCCTGGCCCCAAATAAGTTACCATAGCCCCTTTATAAGTACTCCCTGACCCCAATTGAGTTATCCTAGCCCCTTTATATGTACTCTCTGACCGCAAGTGAGTTACACTAGCCCCTTTATATGTACTCTCTGACCGCAAGTGAGTTATCCTAGACCCTTTATATGTACTCTCTGACCGCAAGTTAGTTATCCTAGCCCCTTTATATGTACTCCCTGACCCCAAGTGAGTTATCCTAGCCCCTTTATATGTACTCCCTGACCCCAAGTGAGTTATCCTAGCCCCTTTATATGTACTCCCTGACCCCAAGTGAGTTATCCTAGCCCCTTTATATGTACTCCCTGACCCCAAGTGAGTTATCCTAGCCCCTTTATATGTACTCCCTGACCCCAAGTGAGTTATCCTATCCCCTTTATATGTACTCTCTGACCGCAAGTGAGTTACCCTAGTCCCCATATAAGAACTCCCTGTCCCTAAGTGAGTACCCTAGTCCCAAATAAGTACTTCCTGACCCCAAGTGAGTTACTATAGCCCCTTTATAAGTACTCCCTGACCCCAAGTGAGTTATCCTAGCCCCTTTATATGTACTCCCTGACCCCAAGTGAGTTATCCTAGACCCTTTATATGTACTCTCTGACCGCAAGTGAGTTATCCTAGCCCCTTTATAAGTACTCCCTGACCCCAAGTGTGTTACCCTAGTTTCATATATGTATTCCCTGAATACAAGTGAGTTACCCTAGTCCCATAGAGGTACTCCCTGACCCCAAATGAGTCACCGTAGCACCTTTATAAGTTCTCCCTGACCCCAAGTGTGTAACCTTAGTCTCATAAATGTACTCCCTGACCCCAAGTGAGTTATCCTAGTCCCATCGAAGTACTCCCTGACCCTAAGTGAGTAAACCTAGCCCCTATATAAGTACTCCCTGACCCCAGGTGAGTTATCCTAGCCCCTTTATATGTACTCTCTGACCGCAAGTGAGTTATCCTAGCCCCTTTATAAGTACTCCCTGATCCCATGTGTGTTACCCTAGTGTCATATTAGTACTCCCTGGCCCCAAATAAGTTACCATAGCCTCTTTATAAGTACTCCCTAACCCCAATTGAGTTATCCTAGCCCCTTTATATGTACTCTCTGACCGCAAGGAGTTACCCTAGCCCCTTTATATGTACTCTCTGACCGCAAGTGAGTTATCCTAGCCCCTTTATAAGTACTCCCTGACCCCAAGTGTGTTACCCTAGTTTCATATATGTATTCCCTGAATACAAGTGAGTTACCCTAGTCCCATAGAGGTACTCCCTGACCCCAAATGAGTCACCGTAGCACCTTTATAAGTTCTCCCTGACCCCAAGTGTGTAACCTTAGTCTCATAAATGTACTCCCTGACCCCAAGTGAGTTATCCTAGTCCCATCGAAGTACTCCCTGACCCTAAGTGAGTAAACCTAGCCCCTATATAAGTACTCCCTGACCCCAGGTGAGTTATCCTAGCCCCTTTATATGTACTCTCTGACCGCAAGTGAGTTATCCTAGCCCCTTTATAAGTACTCCCTGATCCCATGTGTGTTACCCTAGTGTCATATTAGTACTCCCTGGCCCCAAATAAGTTACCATAGCCTCTTTATAAGTACTCCTTAACCCCAATTGAGTTATCCTAGCCCCTTTATATGTACTCTCTGACCGCAAGGAGTTACCCTAGCCCCTTTATATGTACTCTCTGACCGCAAGTGAGTTATCCTAGCCCCTTTATAAGTACTCCCTGACCCCAAGTGTGTTACCCTAGTTTCATATATGTATTCCCTGAATACAAGTGAGTTACCCTAGTCCCATAGAGGTACTCCCTGACCCCAAATGAGTCACCGTAGCACCTTTATAAGTTCTCCCTGACCCCAAGTGTGTAACCTTAGTCTCATAAATGTACTCCCTGACCCCAAGTGAGTTATCCTAGTCCCATCGAAGTACTCCCTGACACCAAGTGAGTTATACTAGACCCTTTATATGTACTCTCTGACCGCAAGTGAGTTATCCTAGCCCCTTTATAAGTACTCCCTGACCCCCAAGTGTGTTACCCTAGTATCATATATGTATTCCCTGAACACAAGTGAGATACCTTAGTCCCATAAATGTACTCCCTGACCCCAAGTGAATTATCCTAGCCCCTTTATATGTACTCTCTGACCGCAAGTGGGGTATCCTAGCCCCTTTATATGTACTCCCTGACCTCAAGTGAGTTATCCTAGCCCCTTTATATGTACTCTCTGATCGCAAGTGAGTTATCCTAGCCCCTTTATAAGTACTCCCTGACGCCAAGTGTGTTACCCTAGTGTCATATTAGTACTCCCTGGCCCCAAGTGAGTTATCCTAGCCCCTTTATAAGTACTCCCTGATCCCATGTGTGTTACCCTAGTGTCATATTAGTACTCCCTGGCCCCAAATAAGTTACCATAGCCCCTTTATAAGTACTCCCTAACCCCAATTGAGTTATCCTAGCCCCTTTACATGTACTCTCTGACCGCAAGTGAGTTACCCTAGCCCCTTTATATGTACTCTCTGACCGCAAGTGAGTTATCCTAGCCCCTTTATATGTACTCCCTGACCCCAAATGAGTTATCCTAGCCCCTTTATATGTACTCCCTGTCCCCAAGGGAGTTATCCTAGCCCCTTTATATGTACTCCCTGACCCCAAGTGAGTTATCCTAGACCCTTTATATGTACTCCCTGACCCCAATTGAGTTATCCTAGCCCCTTTATATGTACTCTCTGACCGCAAGTGAGTTACACTAGCCCCTTTATATGTACTCTCTGACCGCAAGTGAGTTATCCTAGACCCTTTATATGTACTCTCTGACCGCAAGTGAGGTATCCTAGCCCCTTTATATGTACTCCCTGACCTCAAGTGAGTTATCCTAGCCCCTTTATATATACTCTCTGACCGCAAGTGAGTTACCCTAGCCCCTTTATATGTACTCTCTGACCGCAAGTGAGTTATCCTAGCCCCTTTATATGTACTCCCTGACCCCAAATGAGTTATCCTAGCCCCTTTATATGTACTCCCTGTCCCCAAGGGAGTTATCCTAGCCCCTTTATATGTACTCCCCTGACCCCAAGTGAGTTATCCTAGACCCTTTATATGTACTCTCTAACCGCAAGTGAGTTAACCTAGCCCCTTTATAAGTACTCCCTGACCCCAAGTGTGTTACCCTAGTATCATATATGTATTCCCTGAACACAAGTGAGATACCTTAGTCCCATAAATGTACTCCCTGACCCCAAGTGAGTTATCCTAGCCCCTTTATATGTACTCTCTGACCGCAAGTGAGTTACCCTAGCCCCTTTATATGTACTCTCTGACCGCAAGTGAGGTATCCTAGCCCCTTTATATGTACTCCCTGACCTCAAGTGAGTTATCCTAGCCCCTTTATATGTACTCTCTGATCGCAATTGAGTTATACTAGCCCCTTTATACGTACTCCCTGACCCCAAGTGTGTTACCCTAGTATCATATATGTATTCCCTGAACACAAGTGAGATACCTTAGTCCCATAAATGTACTCCCTGACCCCAAGTGAATTATCCTAGCCCCTTTATATGTACTCTCTGACCGCAAGTGGGGTATCCTAGCCCCTTTATATGTACTCCCTGACCTCAAGTGAGTTATCCTAGCCCCTTTATATGTACTCTCTGATCGCAAGTGAGTTATCCTAGCCCCTTTATAAGTACTCCCTGACGCCAAGTGTGTTACCCTAGTGTCATATTAGTACTCCCTGGCCCCAAGTGAGTTATCCTAGCCCCTTTATAAGTACTCCCTGATCCCATGTGTGTTACCCTAGTGTCATATTAGTACTCCCTGGCCCCAAATAAGTTACCATAGCCCCTTTATAAGTACTCCCTAACCCCAATTGAGTTATCCTAGCCCCTTTATATGTACTCTCTGACCACAAATGAGTTACCCTAGCCCCTTTATATGTACTCTCTGACCGCAAGTGAGTTATCCTAGCCCCTTTGTATGTACTCCCTGACCCAAAGTGAGTTATCCTATCCCCTTTATATGTACTCCCTGACCCCAAGTGAGTTATCCTAGCCCCTTTATATGTACTCCCTGACCCCAAGTGAGTTATCCTAGACCCTTTATATGTACTCTCTGACCGCAAGTGAGTTATCCTAGCCCCATTATATGTACTCCCTGACCCCAACTGAGTTAACCTAGCCCCTATATAAGTACTCCCTGACCCCAAGTGAGTTATCCTAGCCCCTTTATAAGTACTCCCTGATCCCATGTGTGTTACCCTAGTGTCATATTAGTACTCCCCTGGCCCCAAATAAGTTACCATAGCCTCTTTATAAGTACTCCCTAACCCCAATTGAGTTATCCTAGCCCCTTTATATGTACTCTCTGACCGCAAGTGAGTTACCCTAGCCCCTTTATATGTACTCTCTGACCGCAAGTGAGTTATCCTAGCCCCTTTATATGTACTCCCTGACCCCAAGTGAGTTATCCTAGCCCCTTTATATGTACTCCCTGACCCCAAGTGAGTTATCCTAGCCCCTTTATATGTACTCCCTGACACCAAGTGAGTTATACTAGACCCTTTATATGTACTCTCTGACCGCAAGTGAGTTATCCTAGCCCCTTTATAAGTACTCCCTGACCCCAAGTGTGTTACCCTAGTATCATATATGTATTCCCTGAACACAAGTGAGATACCTTAGTCCCATAAATGTACTCCCTGACCCCAAGTGAGTTATCCTAGCCCCTTTATATGTACTCTCTGACCGCAAGTGAGGTATCCTAGCCCCTTTATATGTACTCCCTGACCTCAAGTGAGTTATCCTAGCCCCTTTATATGTACTCTCTGATCGCAAGTGAGTTATCCTAGCCCCTTTATAAGTACTCCCTGACGCCAAGTGTGTTACCCTAGTGTCATATTAGTACTCCCTGGCCCCAAGTGAGTTATCCTAGCCCCTTTATAAGTACTCCCTAACCCCAATTGAGTTATCCTAGCCCCTTTATATGTACTCCCTGACCTCAAGTGAGTTATCCTAGCCCCTTTATATGTACTCTCTGATCGCAAGTCAGTTATCCTAGCCCCTTTATAAGTACTCCCTGATCCCATGTGTGTTACCCTAGTGTCATATTAGTACTCCCTGGCCCCAAATAAGTTACCATAGCCTCTTTATAAGTACTCCCTAACCCCAATTGAGTTATCCTAGCCCCTTTATATGTACTCTCTGACCGCAAGTGAGTTACCCTAGCCCCTTTATATGTACTCTCTGACCGCAAGTGAGTTATCCTAGCCCCTTTATATGTACTCCCTGACCCCAAGTGAGTTATCCTAGCCCCTTTATATGTACTCTCTGACCGCAAGTGAGGTATCCTAGCCCCTTTATATGTACTCCCTGACCTCAAGTGAGTTATCCTAGCCCCTTTATATGTACTCTCTGATCGCAAGTGAGTTATCCTAGCCCCTTTATAAGTACTCCCTGATCCCATGTGTGTTACCCTAGTGTCATATTAGTACTCCCTGGCCCCAAATAAGTTACCATAGCCCCTTTATAAGTACTCCCTAACCCCAATTGAGTTATCCTAGCCCCTTTATATGTACTCTCTGACCACAAATGAGTTACCCTAGCCCCTTTATATGTACTCTCTGACCGCAAGTGAGTTATCCTAGCCCCTTTGTATGTACTCCCTGACCCAAAGTGAGTTATCCTATCCCCTTTATATGTACTCCCTGACCCCAAGTGAGTTATCCTAGCCCCTTTATATGTACTCCCTGACCCCAAGTGAGTTATCCTAGCCCCTTTATATGTACTCCCTGACCGCAAGTGAGTTATCCTAGCCCCTTTATATGTACTCTCTGACCGCAAGTGAGTTATTCTAGTTTCATATTAGTACTCCCTGGACCCAAGTGAGTTACCATAGCCCCTTTATAAGTACTCCCTGACCGCAAGTGAGTCACCCTAGCCCCTATATATGTACTCTCTGACCGCAAGTGAGTTATCCTAGCCCCTTTATAAGTACTCCCTGACCCCAAGTGAGTTATCCTAGGCGCTTTATATGTACTCCCAGACCCAAAGTGAGTTATCCTATCCCCTTTATATGTACTTTCTGACCGCAAGTGAGTTATTCTAGTTTCATATTAGTACTCCCTGGCCCCAAGTGAGTTACCATAGCCCCTTTATATGTACTCTCTGACCGCAAGTGAGTTATCCTAGTCCCTTTATAAGTACTCCCTGACCCCAAGTGTGTTACCCTAGTTTCATATTAGTACACCCTGGCCCGAAGTGAGTTACCATAGCCCCTTTATAAGTACTCCCTGACCCCAAGTGAGTTATCCTAGCCCCTTTATATGTACTCTCTGACCGCAAGTGAGTTATCCTAGCCCCTTTATAAGTACTCCCTGATCCCATGTGTGTTACCCTAGTGTCATATTAGTACTCCCTGGCCCCAAATAAGTTACCATAGCCCCTTTATAAGTACTCCCTAACCCCAATTGAGTTATCCTAGCCCCTTTATATGTACTCTCTGACCGCAAGTGAGTTATCCTAGCCCCTTTATATGTACTCCCTGACCCCAAGTGAGTTATCCTAGCCCCTTTATATGTACTCCCTGACCCCAAGTGAGTTATCCTAGCCCCTTTATATGTACTCCCTGACCCAAAGTGAGTTATCCTAGACCCTTTATATGTACTCTCTGACCGCAAGTGAGTTATCCTAGCCCCTTTATAAGTACTCCCTGACCCCAAGTGTGTTACCCTAGTATCATATATGTATTCCCTGAACACAAGTGAGATACCTTAGTCCCATAAATGTACTCCCTGACCCCAAGTGAGTTATCCTAGCCCCTTTATATGTACTCTCTGACCGCAAGTGAGTTACCCTAGCCCCTTTATATGTACTCTCTGACCGCAAGTGAGGTATCCTAGCCCCTTTATATGTACTCCCTGGCCTCAAGTGGGTTATCCTAGCCCCTTTATATGTACTCTCTGATCGCAAGTGAGTTATCCTAGCCCCTTTATAAGTACTCCCTGACGCCAACTGTGTTACCCTAGTGTCATATTAGTACTCCCTGGCCCCAAGTAAGTTATCCTAGCCCCTTTATAAGTACTCCCTGATCCCATGTGTGTTACCCTAGTGTCATATTAGTACTCCCTGGCCCCAAATAAGTTACCATAGCCCCTTTATAAGTACTCCCTGACCCCAAGTGAGTTATCCTAGCCCCTTTATATGTACTCCCTGACCGCAAGTGAGTTATCCTAGCCCCTTTATATGTACTCTCTGACCGCAAGTGAGTTATTCTAGTTTCATATTAGTACTCCCTGGACCCAAGTGAGTTACCATAGCCCCTTTATAAGTACTCCCTGACCGCAAGTGAGTCACCCTAGCCCCTATATATGTACTCTCTGACCGCAAGTGAGTTATCCTAGCCCCTTTATAAGTACTCCCTGACCCCAAGTGAGTTATCCTAGGCGCTTTATATGTACTCCCAGACCCAAAGTGAGTTATCCTATCCCCTTTATATGTACTTTCTGACCGCAAGTGAGTTATTCTAGTTTCATATTAGTACTCCCTGGCCCCAAGTGAGTTACCATAGCCCCTTTATATGTACTCTCTGACCGCAAGTGAGTTATCCTAGTCCCTTTATAAGTACTCCCTGACCCCAAGTGTGTTACCCTAGTTTCATATTAGTACACCCTGGCCCGAAGTGAGTTACCATAGCCCCTTTATAAGTACTCCCTGACCCCAAGTGAGTTATCCTAGCCCCTTTATATGTACTCCCTGACCCCAAGTGAGTTATCCTAGACCCTTTATATGTACTCTCTGACCGCAAGTGAGTTACCCTAGTCCCATATATGTACTTCCTGACCCCAAGTGAGTTACTATAGCCCCTTTATAAGTACTCCCTGACCCCAAGTGAGTTATCCTAGCCCCTTTATAAGTACTCCCTGACCCCAAGTGAGTTATCCTAGACCCTTCATATGCACTCTCTGACCGCAAGTGAGTTATCCTAGCCCCTTTATAAGTACTCCCTGACCCCAAATGTGTTACCTTAGTCCCATAAATGTACTCCCTGACCCCAAGTGAGTTAACCTATCCCCTATATAAGTACTCCCTGACCCCAAGTTTGTTATCCTAGCCCCTTTATATGTACTCTCTGACCGCAAGTGAGTTATCCTAGCCTCTTCATATGTACTCCCTGACCCCAAGTATGTTACCCTAGTGTCATATTAGTACTCCCTGGCCCCAAGTGAGTTACCATAGCCCCTTTATAAGTACTCCCTGAAACCAAGTGAGTTATCCTAGCCCCTTTATATGTACTCCCTGACCCCAAGTGAGTTATCCTAGCCCCTTTATATGTACTCTCTGACCGCAAGTGAGTTATCCTAGCCCCTTTATAAGTACTCCCTGATCCCATGTGTGTTACCCTAGTGTCATATTAGTACTCCCTGGCCCCAAATAAGTTACCATAGCCCCTTTATAAGTACTCCCTAACCCCAATTGAGTTATCCTAGCCCCTTTATATGTACTCTCTGACCGCAAGTGAGTTATCCTAGCCCCTTTATATGTACTCCCTGACCCCAAGTGAGTTATCCTAGCCCCTTTATATGTACTCCCCTGACCCCAAGTGAGTTATCCTAGCCCCTTTATATGTACTCCCTGACCCAAAGTGAGTTATCCTAGACCCTTTATATGTACTCTCTGACCGCAAGTGAGTTATCCTAGCCCCTTTATAAGTACTCCCTGACCCAAGTGTGTTACCCTAGTATCATATATGTATTCCCTGAACACAAGTGAGATACCTTAGTCCCATAAATGTACTCCCTGACCCCAAGTGAGTTATCCTAGCCCCTTTATATGTACTCTCTGACCGCAAGTGAGTTACCCTAGCCCCTTTATATGTACTCTCTGACCGCAAGTGAGGTATCCTAGCCCCTTTATATGTACTCCCTGACCTCAAGTGAGTTATCCTAGCCCCTTTATATGTACTCTCTGATCGCAAGTTAGTTATCCTAGCCCCTTTATAAGTACTCCCTGACGCCAAGTGTGTTACCCTAGTGTCATATTAGTACTCCCTGGCCCCAAGTAAGTTATCCTAGCCCCTTTATAAGTACTCCCTGATCCCATGTGTGTTACCCTAGTGTCATATTAGTACTCCCTGGCCCCAAATAAGTTACCATAGCCCCTTTATAAGTACTCCCTAACCCCAATTGAGTTATCCTAGCCCCTTTATATGTACTCTCTGACCACAAGTGAGTTACCCTAGCCCCTTTATATGTACTCTCTGACCGCAAGTGAGTTATCCTAGCCCCTTTATATGTACTCCCTAACCCCAAGTGAGTTATCCTATCCCCTTTATATGTACTCCCTGACCCCAAGTGAGTTATCCTATCCCCTTTATATGTACTCCCTGACCCCAAGTGAGTTATCCTAGACCCTTTATATGTACTCTCTGACCGCAAGTGAGTTATCCTAGCCCCTTTATAAGTACTCCCTGACCCCAAGTGTGTTACCCTAGTATCATATATGTATTCCCTGAACACAAGTGAGATACCTTAGTCCCATAAATGTAATCCCTGACCCCAAGTGAGTTATCCAAGCCTCTTTATATGTACTCTCTGACCGCAAGTGAGTTACCCTAGCCCCTTTATATGTACTCTCTGACCGCAAGTGAGGTATCCTAGCCCCTTTATATGTACTCCCTGACCTCAAGTGAGTTATCCTAGCCCCTTTATATGTACTCTCTGACCGCAAGTTAGTTACCTAGCCCCTTAATATGTACTCTCTGACCGCAAGTGAGTTATCCTAGCCCCTTTATATGTACTCCCTGACCCCAAGTGAGTTATCCTAGCCCCTTTATATGTACTCCCTGACCCCAAGGGAGTTATCCTAGCCCCTTTATATGTACTCCCTAACCCCAAGTGAGTTATCCTAGACCCTTTATATGTACTCTCTGACCGCAAGTGAGTTATCCTAGCCCCTTTATAAGTACTCCCTGACCCCAAGTGTGTTACCCTAGTATCATATATGTATTCCCTGAACCCAAGTGAGATACCTTAGTCCCATAAAAGTACTCCCTGACCCCAAGTGAGTTATCCTAGCCCCTTTATATGTACTCTCTGACCGCAAGTGAGTTACCCTAGCCCCTTTATATGTACTCTCTGACCGCAAGTGAGGTATCCTAGCCTCTTTATATGTACTCCCTGACCTCAAGTGAGTTATCCTAGCCCCTTTATATGTACTCTCTGACCGCAAGTGAGTTATCCTAGCCCCTTTATAAGTACTCCCTGATCCCATGTGTGTTACCCTAGTGTCATATTAGTACTACCTGGCCCCAAATAAGTTACCATAGCCACTTTATAAGTACTCCCTGACCCCAATTGAGTTATCCTAGCCCCTTTATATGTACTTTCTGACCGCAAGTGAGTTACCCTAGCCCCTTTAGATGTACTCTCTGACCGCAAGTGAGTTATCCTAGCCCCTTAATATGTACTCCCTGACCCTAAGTGTGTTACCCTAGTTTCATATTAGTACACCCTGGCCAGAAGTGAGTTACCATAGCCCCTTTATAAGTACTCCCTGACCCCAAGTGAGTTATCCTAGCCCCTTTATATGTACTCCCTGACCCCAAGTGAGTTATCCTAGACCCTTTATATGTACTCTCTGACCGCAAGTGAGTTACCCTAGTCCCATATATGTACTTCCTGACCCCAAGTGAGTTACTATAGCCCCTTTATAAGTACTCCCTGACCCCAAGTGAGTTATCCTAGCCCCTTTATAAGTACTCCCTGACCCCAAGTGAGTTATCCTAGACCATTTATATGTACTCTCTGACCGCAAGTGAGTTATCCTAGCCCCTTTATAAGTACTCCCTGACCCCAAGTGTGTTACCCTAGTTTCATATATGTATTCCCTGAACACAAGTGAGTTACCCTAGTCCCATAGAGGTACTCCCTGACCCCAAATGAGTCACCGTAGCACCTTTATAAGTTCTCCCTGACCCCAAGTGTGTAACCTTAGTCTCATAAATGTACTCCCTGACCCCAAGTGAGTTATCCTAGTCCCATCGAAGTACTCCCTGACCCTAAGTGAGTAAACCTAGCCCCTATATAAGTACTCCCTGACCCCAGGTGAGTTATCCTAGCCCCTTTATATGTACTCCATGACCCCAAGTGAGGTATCCTAGCCCCTTTATATGTACTCCCTGACCTCATGTGAGTTATCCTAGCCCCTTTATATGTACTCTCTGACCGCAAGTGAGTTATCCTAGCCCCTTTATAAGTACTCCCTGATCCCATGTGTGTTACCCTAGTGTCATATTAGTACTGCCTGGCCCCAAATAAGTTACCATAGCCACTTTATAAGTACTCCCTGACCCCAAGTGAGTTATCCTATCCCCTTTATATGTACTCCCTGACCCCAAGTGAGTTATCCTATCCCCTTTATATGTACTCCCTGACCCCAAGTGAGTTATCCTAGACCCTTTATATGTACTCTCTGACCGCAAGTGAGTTATCCTAGCCCCTTTATAAGTACTCCCTGACCCCAAGTGTGTTACCCTAGTATCATATATGTATTCCCTGAACACAAGTGAGATACCTTAGTCCCATAAATGTAATCCCTGACCCCAAGTGAGTTATCCTAGCCCCTTTATATGTACTCTCTGACCGCAAGTGAGTTACCCTAGCCCCTTTATATGTACTCTCTGACCGCAAGTGAGGTATCCTAGCCCCTTTATATGTACTCCCTGACCTCAAGTGAGTTATCCTAGCCCCTTTATATGTACTCTCTGACCGCAAGTGAGTTATCCTAGCCCCTTTATATGTACTCCCTGACCCCAAGTGAGTTATCCTAGCCCCTTTATATGTACTCCCTGACCCCAAGGGAGTTATCCTAGCCCCTTTATATGTACTCCCTAACCCCAAGTGAGTTATCCTAGCCCCTTTATATGTACTCTCTGACCGCAAGTGAGGTATCCTAGCCCCTTTATATGTACTCCCTGACCTCAAGTGAGTTATCCTAGCCCCTTTATATGTACTCTCTGACCGCAAGTGAGTTACCTAGCCCCTTAATATGTACTCTCTGACCGCAAGTGAGTTATCCTAGCCCCTTTATATGTACTCCCTGACCCCAAGTGAGTTATCCTAGCCCCTTTATATGTACTCCCTGACCCCAAGGGAGTTATCCTAGCCCCTTTATATGTACTCCCTAACCCCAAGTGAGTTATCCTAGCCCCTTTATATGTACTCCCTGACCGCAAGTGAGTTATCCTAGCCCCTTTATAAGTACTCCCCTGATCCCATGTGTGTTACTCTAGTGTCATATTAGTACTACCTGGCCCCAAATAAGTTACCATAGCCACTTTATAAGTACTCCCTGACCCCAATTGAGTTATCCTAGCCCCTTTATATGTACTTTCTGACCGCAAGTGAGTTACCCTAGCCCCTTTAGATGTACTCTCTGACCGCAAGTGAGTTATCCTAGCCCCTTAATATGTACTCCCTGACCCCAAGTGTGTTACCCTAGTTTCATATTAGTACACCCTGGCCAGAAGTGAGTTACCATAGCCCCTTTATAAGTACTCCCTGACCCCAAGTGAGTTATCCTAGCCCCTTTATATGTACTCCCTGACCCCAAGCGAGTTATCCTAGACCCTTTATATGTACTCTCTGACCGCAAGTGAGTTACCCTAGTCCCATATATGTACTTCCTGACCCCAAGTGAGTTACTATAGCCCCTTTATAAGTACTCCCTGACCCCAAGTGAGTTATCCTAGCCCCTTTATAAGTACTCCCTGACCCCAAGTGAGTTATCCTAGACCATTTATATGTACTCTCTGACCGCAAGTGAGTTATCCTAGCCCCTTTATAAGTACTCCCTGACCCCAAGTGTGTAACCTTAGTCTCATAAATGTACTCCCTGACCCCAAGTGAGTTATCCTAGTCCCATCGAAGTACTCCCTGACCCTAAGTGAGTAAACCTAGCCCCCTATATAAGTACTCCCTGACCCCAGGTGAGTTATCCTAGCCCCTTTATATGTACTCCATGACCCCAAGTGAGGTATCCTAGCCCCTTTATATGTACTCCCTGACCTCAAGTGAGTTATCCTAGCCCCTTTATATGTACTCTCTGACCGCAAGTGAGTTATCCTAGCCCCTTTATAAGTACTCCCTGATCCCATGTGTGTTACCCTAGTGTCATATTAGTACTGCCTGGCCCCAAATAAGTTACCATAGCCACTTTATAAGTACTCCCCTGACCCCAATTGAGTTATCCTAGCCCCTTTATATGTACTTTCTGACCGCAAGTGAGTTACCCTAGCCCCTTTAGATGTACTCTCTGACCGCAAGTGAGTTATCCTAGCCCCTTAATATGTACTCCCTGACCCCAAGTGTGTTACCCTAGTTTCATATTAGTACACCCTGGCCCGAAGTGAGTTACCATAGCCCCTTTATAAGTACTCCCTGACCGCAAGTGAGTTATCCTAGCCCCTTTATATGTACTCCCTGACCCCAAGTGAGTTATCCTAGACCCTTTATATGTACTCTCTGACCGCAAGTGAGTTGACCCTAGTCCCATATATGTACTTCCTGACCCCAAGTGAGTTACTATAGCCCCTTTATAAGTACTCCCCTGACCCCAAGTGAGTTATCCTAGCCCCTTTATAAGTACTCCCTGACCCCAAGTGAGTTATCCTAGACCCTTTATATGTACTCTCTGACCGCAAGTGAGTTATCCTAGCCCCTTTATAAGTACTCCCTGACCCCAAGTGTGTTACCCTAGTTTCATATATGTATTCCCTGAACACAAGTGAGTTACCCTAGTCCCATAGAGGTACTCCCTGACCCCAAATGAGTCACCGTAGCACCTTCATAAGTTCTCCCTGACCCCAAGTGTGTAACCTTAGTCTCATAAATGTACTCCCTGACCCCAAGTGAGTTATCCTAGTCCCATCGAAGTACTCCCTGACCCTAAGTGAGTAAACCTAGCCCCTATATAAGTACTCCCCTGACCCCAAGTGAGTTATCCTAGCCCCTTTATATGTACTCCATGACCCCAAGTGAGTTATCCTAACCCCTTTATATGTACACTCTGACCGCAAGTGAGTTACCCTAGCCCCTTTATAATTACTCCCTGACCCCAAATGTGTTACCTTAGTCCCATAAATGTACTCCCTGACCCCAAGTGAGTTAACCTAGCCCCTATATAAGTACTCCCTGACCCCAAGTTTGTTATCCTAGCCCTTTTATATGTACTCTCTGACCGCAAGTGAGTTATCCTAGCCTCTTCATATGTACTCCCTGACCCCAAGTATGTTACCCTAGTGTTATATTAGTACTCCCTGGCCCCAAGTGAGTTACCATAGCCCCTTTAAAAGTACTCCCTGACACAAAGTGAGTTATCCTAGCCCCTTTATATGTACTCCCTGACCCCAAGTGAGTTATCCTAGCCCCTTTATAAGTACTCCCCTGATCCCATGTGTATTACCCTAGTGTCATATTAGTACTCCCTGGCCCCAAATAAGTTACCATAGCCCCTTTATAAGTACTCCCTGACCCCCAATTGAGTTATCCTAGCCCCTTTATATGTACTCTCTGACCGCAAGTGAGTTACACTAGCCCCTTTATATGTACTCTCTGACCGCAAGTGAGTTATCCTAGCCCCTTAATATGTACTCCCTGACCCCAAGTGTGTTACCCTAGTTTCATATTAGTACACCCTGGCCAGAAGTGAGTTACCATAGCCCCTTTATAAGTACTCCCCTGACCCCAAGTGAGTTATCCTAGCCCCTTTATATGTACTCCCTGACCCCAAGTGAGTTATCCTAGACCCTTTATATGTACTCTCTGACCGCAAGTGAGTTACCCTAGTCCCATATATGTACTTCCTGACCCCAAGTGAGTTATCCTAGACCATTTATATGTACTCTCTGACCGCAAGTGAGTTATCCTAGCCCCTTTATAAGTACTCCCTGACCCCAAGTGTGTTACCCCTAGTTTCATATATGTATTCCCTGAACACAAGTGAGTTACCCTAGTCCCATAGAGGTACTCCCTGACCCCAAATGAGTCACCGTAGCACCTTTATAAGTTCTCCCTGACCCCAAGTGTGTAACCTTAGTCTCATAAATGTACTCCCTGACCCCAAGTGAGTTATCCTAGTCCCATCGAAGTACTCCCTGACCCTAAGTGAGTAAACCTAGCCCCTATATAAGTACTCCCTGACCCCAGGTGAGTTATCCTAGCCCCTTTATATGTACTCCATGACCCCAAGTGAGGTATCCTAGCCCCTTTATATGTACTCCCTGACCTCATGTGAGTTATCCTAGCCCCTTTATATGTACTCTCTGACCGCAAGTGAGTTATCCTAGCCCCTTTATAAGTACTCCCTGATCCCATGTGTGTTACCCTAGTGTCATATTAGTACTGCCTGGCCCCAAATAAGTTACCATAGCCACTTTATAAGTACTCCCTGACCCCAATTGAGTTATCCTAGCCCCTTTAAATGTACTTTCTGACCGCAAGTGAGTTACCCTAGCCCCTTTAGATGTACTCTCTGACCGCAAGTGAGTTATCCTAGCCCCTTAATATGTACTCCCTGACCCCAAGTGTGTTACCCTAGTTTCATATTAGTACACCCTGGCCCGAAGTGAGTTACCATAGCCCCTTTATAAGTACTCCCTGACCGCAAGTGAGTTATCCTAGCCCCTTTATATGTACTCCCTGACCCCAAGTGAGTTATCCTAGACCCTTTGTATGTACTCTCTGACCGCAAGTGAGTTACCCTAGTCCCATATATGTACTTCCTGACCCCAAGTGAGTTACTATAGCCCCTTTATAAGTACTCCCCTGACCCCAAGTGAGTTATCCTAGCCCCTTTATAAGTACTCCCTGACCCCAAGTGAGTTATCCTAGACCCTTTATATGCACTCTCTGACCGCAAGTGAGTTATCCTAGCCCCTTTATAAGTACTCCCTGACCCCAAGTGTGTTACCCTAGTTTCATATATGTATTCCCTGAACACAAGTGAGTTACCCTAGTCCCATAGAGGTACTCCCTGACCCCAAATGAGTCACCGTAGCACCTTTATAAGTTCTCCCTGACCCCAAGTGTGTAACCTTAGTCTCATAAATGTACTCCCTGACCCCAAGTGAGTTATCCTAGTCCCATCGAAGTACTCCCTGACCCTAAGTGAGTAAACCTAGCCCCTATATAAGTACTCCCTGACCCCAGGTGAGTTATCCTAGCCCCTTTATATGTACTCCATGACCCCAAGTGAGTTATCCTAGCACCTTTATATGTACACTCTGACCGCAAGTGAGTTACCCTAGCCCCTTTATAAGTACTCCCTGACCCCAAATGTGTTACCTTAGTCCCATAAATGTACTCCCTGACCCCAAGTGAGTTAACCTATCCCCTATATAAGTACTCCCTGACCCCAAGTTTGTTATCCTAGCCCCTTTATATGTACTCTCTGACCGCAAGTGAGTTATCCTAGCCTCTTCATATGTACTCCCTGACCCCAAGTATGTTACCCTAGTGTCATATTAGTACTCCCCTGGCCCCAAGTGAGTTACCATAGCCCCTTTATAAGTACTCCCTGACACCAAGTGAGTTATCCTAGCCCCTTTATATGTACTCCCTGACCCCAAGTGAGTTATCCTAGCCCCTTTATATGTACTCTCTGACCGCAAGTGAGTCATCCTAGCCCCTTTATAAGTACTCCCTGATCCCATGTGTGTTACCCTAGTGTCATATTAGTACTCCCTGGCCCCAAATAAGTTACCATAGCCCCTTTATAAGTACTCCCTAACCCCAATTGAGTTATCCTAGCCCCTTTATATGTACTCTCTGACCGCAAGTGAGTTATCCTAGCCCCTTTATATGTACTCCCTGACCCCAAGTGAGTTATCCTAGCCCCTTTATATGTACTCCATGACCCCAAGTGAGTTATCCTAGCCCCTTTATATGTACTCCCTGACCCAAAGTGAGTTATCCTAGACCCTTTATATGTACTCTCTGACCGCAAGTGAGTTATCCTAGCCCCTTTATAAGTACTCCCTGACCCCAAGTGTGTTACCCTAGTATCATATATGTATTCCCTGAACACAAGTGAGATACCTTAGTCCCATAAATGTACTCCCTGACCCCAAGTGAGTTATCCTAGCCCCTTTATATGTACTCTCTGACCGCAAGTGAGTTACCCTAGCCCCTTTATATGTACTCTCTGACCGCAAGTGAGGTATCCTAGCCCCTTTATATGTACTCCCTGACCTCAAGTGAGTTATCCTAGCCCCTTTATATGTACTCTCTGATCGCAAGTGAGTTATCCTAGCCCCTTTATAAGTACTCCCCTGACGCCAAGTGTGTTACCCTAGTGTCATATTAGTACTCCCTGGCCCCAAGTAAGTTATCCTAGCCCCTTTATATGTACTCCCTGATCCCATGTGTGTTACCCTAGTGTCATATTAGTACTCCCTGGCCCCAAATAAGTTACCATAGCCCCTTTATAAGTACTCCCTAACCCCAATTGAGTTATCCTAGCCCCTTTATATGTACTCTCTGACCACAAGTGAGTTACCCTAGCCCCTTTATATGTACTCTCTGACCGCAAGTGAGTTATCCTAGCCCCTTTATATGTACTCCCTGACCCCAAGTGAGTTATCCTATCCCCTTTATATGTACTCCCCTGACCCCAAGTGAGTTATCCTATCCCCTTTATATGTACTCCCTGACCCCAAGTGAGTTATCCTAGACCCTTTATATGTACTCTCTGACCGCAAGTGAGTTATCCTAGCCCCTTTATAAGTACTCCCCTGACCCCAAGTGTGTTACCCTAGTATCATATATGTATTCCCTGAACACAAGTGAGATACCTTAGTCCCATAAATGTAATCCCTGACCCCAAGTGAGTTATCCTAGCCCCTTTATATGTACTCTCTGACCGCAAGTGAGTTACCCTAGCCCCTTTATATGTACTCTCTGACCGCAAGTGAGGTATCCTAGCCCCTTTATATGTACTCCCCTGACCTCAAGTGAGTTATCCTAGCCCCTTTATATGTACTCTCTGACCGCAAGTGAGTTACCTAGCCCCTTAATATGTACTCTCTGACCGCAAGTGAGTTATCCTAGCCCCTTTATATGTACTCCCTGACCCCAAGTGAGTTATCCTAGCCCCTTTATATGTACTCCCTGACCCCAAGGGAGTTATCCTAGCCCCTTTATATGTACTCCCTAACCCCAAGTGAGTTATCCTAGCCCCTTTATATGTACTCTCTGACCGCAAGTGAGTTACCCTAGCCCCTTTATATGTACTCTCTGACCGCAAGTGAGGTATCCTAGCCTCTTTATATGTACTCCCTGACCTCAAGTGAGTTATCCTAGCCCCTTTATATGTACTCTCTGACCGCAAGTGAGTTATCCTAGCCCCTTTATAAGTACTCCCCTGATCCCAGTGAGTTATCCTAGCCCCTTTATAAGTACTCCCCCTGATCCCATGTGTGTTACTCTAGTGTCATATTAGTACCTACCTGGCCCCAAAATAAGTTACCATAGCCACTTTATAAGTACTCCCTGACCCCAATTGAGTTATCCTAGCCCCTTTATATGTACTTTCTGACCGCAAGTGAGTTACCCTAGCCCCTTTAGATGTACTCTCTGACCGCAAGTGAGTTATCCTAGCCCCTTAATATGTACTCCCTGACCCAAGTGTGTTACCCTAGTTTCATATTAGTACACCCTGGCCAGAAGTGAGTTACCATAGCCCCTTTATAAGTACTCCCCCTGACCCCAAAGTGAGTTATCCTAGCCCCTTTATATGTACTCCCTGACCCCAAGTGAGTTATCCTAGACCCTTTATATGTACTCTCTGACCGCAAGTGAGTTACCCTAGTCCCATATATGTACTTCCTGACCCCAAGTGAGTTACTATAGCCCCTTTATAAGTACTCCCTGACCCCAAGTGAGTTATCCTAGCCCCTTTATAAGTACTCCCCTGACCCCAAGTGAGTTATCCTAGACCATTTATATGTACTCTCTCTGACCGCAAGTGAGTTATCCTAGCCCCTTTATAAGTACTCCCCTGACGCCAAGTGTGTTACCCCTAGTGTCATATTAGTACTCCCTTGGCCCCAAGTAAGTTATCCTAGCCCCTTTATATGTACTCCCTGATCCCATGTGTGTTACCCTAGTGTCATATTAGTACTCCCTGGCCCCAAATAAGTTACCATAGCCCCTTTATAAGTACTCCCTGACCCCAATTGAGTTATCCTAGCCCCTTTATATGTACTTTCTGACCGCAAGTGAGTTACCCTAGCCCCTTTAGATGTACTCTCTGACCGCAAATGAGTTATCCCTAGCCCCTTAATATGTACTCCCCTGACCACAAGTGAGTTATCCTAGCCCCTTTATATGTACTTCCCTGACCCCAAGTGAGTTATCCTATCCCCTTTATATGTACTCTCTGACCGCAAGTTAGTTATCCTAGCCCCTTTATAAGTACTTCCCTGATCCCATGTGTGTTACCCCTAGTGTCATATTAGTACTCCCTGGCCCCAAATAAGTTACCATAGCCCCTTTATATGTACTCCCTGACCCCAATTGAGTTATCCTAGCCCGTTTTATATGTACTTTCTGACCGCGAGTGAGTTACCCTAGCCCCTTTAGATGTACTCTCTGACCGCAAATGAGTTATCCTAGCCCCTTAATATGTAACTCCCCCTGACCCCAAGTGAGTTATCCTAGCCCCTTTATATGTACTCCCTGACCCCAAGTGAGTTTTCCTATCGCCCTTTATATGTACTCTCTGACCGCAAGTGAGTTACCCTAGTCCCATATATGTACTTCCCTGACCCCAAGTGAGTTATCCTAGCCCCTTTATATCTACTCTCTGACGGCAAGTGAGTTATCCTAGTCCCATAGTAGTACTCCTTGACCACAAGTGAGTTACCATAGCCCCCTTTATAAGTACTCCCTGACCCCAAGTGAGTTATCCTAGCCCCTTTATATGTACTCTCTGACCGCAAGTGAGTTATCCTATCCCCTTTATATGTACTCTCTGACCGCAAGTGAGTTATTCTAGTTTCATATTAGTACTCCCTGGCCCCAAGTGAGTTACCATAGCCCCTTTATAAGTACTCCCTGACCGCAAGTGAGTCACCCTAGCCCCTTTATATGTACTCTCTGACCGCAAGTGAGGTATCCTAGCCCCTTTATATGCACTCCCTGACCTCAAGTGAGTTATCCTAGCCCCTTATATGTACTCTCTGACCGCAAGTGAGTTATCCTAGCCCCCTTTATAAGTACTCCCTGATCCCATGTGTGTTACCCTAGTGTCATATTAGTACTCCCTGGCCCCAAATAAGTTACCATAGCCCCTTTATAAGTACTCCCTGACCCCAATTGAGTTATCCTAGCCCCCTTTATATGTACTTTCTGACCGCAAGTGAGTTACCCTAGCCCCTTTAGATGTACTCTCTGACCGCAAGTGAGTTATCCTAGCCCCTTAATATGTACTCCCTGACCCCCACGTGAGTTATCCTAGCCCCTTTATATGTACTCCCCTGACCCCAAGTGAGTTATCCTATCCCCTTTATATGTACTCTCTGACCGCAAGTGAGTTACCCTAGTCCCATATATGTACTCCCTGACCCCAAGTGAGTTATCCTATCCCCTTTATATGTACACTCTGACCGCAAGTGAGTTATTCAAACCCATTTATAAGTACCTCCCTGACCCCAAGTGTGTTACCCTAGTCTCATATAAGTACTCCCTGAACCCAAGTGAGTTACCATATCACCTTTATAAGTACTCCCCTGACCCCAAGTAAGTTATCCTAGCTCCTTTATAAGTACTCTCTGACCGCAAGTGAGTTATCCTAGCCCCTTTATATGTACTCTCTGACGGCAAGTGAGTTATCCTAGTCCCATAGTAGTACTCCTTGACCCCAAGTGAGTTACCATAGCCCCTTTATATGTACTCCCTGACCCCCAAGTGAGTTGCCATAGCCCCTTTATATCTACTCTCTGACGGGCAAGTGAGTTATCCTAGTCCCATAGTAGTACTCCTTGACCACAAGTGAGTTACCATAGCCCCTTTATAAGTACTCCCCTGACCCCAAGTGAGTTATCCTAGCCCCTTTATATGTACTCTCTGACCGCAAGTGAGTTATCCTATCCCCTTTATATGTTACTCTCTGACCGCAAGTGAGTTATTCTAGTTTCATATTAGTACTCCCTGGCCCCAAGTGAGTTACCATAGCCCCTTTATAAGTACTCCCTGACCGCAAGTGAGTCACCCTAGCCCCTTTATATGTACTCTCTGACCGCAAGTGAGGTATCCTAGCCCCTTTATATGCACTCCCTGACCTCAAGTGAGTTATCCTAGCCCCTTTATATGTACTCTCTGACCGCAAGTGAGTTATCCTAGCCCCTTTATAAGTACTCCCTGATCCCATGTGTGTTACCCTAGTGTCATATTAGTACTCCCTGGCCCCAAATAAGGTTACCATAGCCCCTTTATAACGTACTCCCCTGACCCCAATTGAGTTATCCTAGCCCCTTTATATGTACTTTCTGACCGCAAGTGAGTTACCCTAGCCCCTTTAGATGTACTCTCTGACCGCAAGTGAGTTATCCTAGCCCCTTAATATGTACTCCCTGACCCCAAGTGAGTTATCCTAGCCCCTTTTATATGTACTCCCTGACCCCAAGTGAGTTATCCTATCCCCTTTATATGTACTCTCCTGACCGCAAGTGAGTTACCCTAGTCCCATATATGTACTCCCTGACCCCAAGTGAGTTATCCTATCCCCTTTATATGTACACTCTGACCGCAAGTGAGTTATTCAAACCCATTTATAAGTACTCCCTGACCCCAAGTGTGTTACCCTAGTCTCATATAAGTACTCCCTG